>NW_004949123.1:2301832-2321707 GCF_000317375.1 Microtus ochrogaster | reverse complement strand
TTTTTTTAAAGGGAGAGAGACCACGCCCCAATGGGCTGGTATCTCAGCGGCTATAGGCTGGAGGAGCGGAAGGACCTCCCGCAACAAGATTGTGGGCAGCAAACACCCAAAAGCTGACTGTCCACCCTGCTACTGGATTACAGTCTTGAGCCATTCCGCTAGCTTTACACGAGTTCTGAGGACAGAGCTTGGGTCCCCATGGCCATGCAGCAGGCACTGTCCCCACTGAGCCATCTCCCCAACCCCACAGACAGTGTTTGATTGGGTTCTTTGTTTTATTGTTTAATGGTTTGAGCTCTATACATTTTTGAATCTTAATCCTCGGTTGGAGTACAGTTGGGAAAGATTTTCTCCAATTCTCCTCTGGCTTATCTCTTCTCTTTGCCTTTTCATGACATGTGGTCTCATTTGTAGATTGCTGCCCTTACTTACTGAGCAACTGGAGTCCCATTTACAAAGTCTTTACCTACGCCTCTATCTTGGAGAGCTTTCCCCGCTTTCTCCTCCAGCAGTCTCAGAAGGTCTTTGATCCACTTGGAGTTCATTATTGTACAGAGTGAGAGAGAAGGAACTGGTTTCATTCTCAGAACATCCAGTTTTCCCAACACCCAAACAGGCTGTCTTCTCTCTAATGTGTACTTTTGGCTTCTTTGTCAAAAAAAAAAATGGCTGTACCTGCCTGGACTTATATCTAGGTCCCCTGTTCTATTTTGTTGATCTCCTGTGTGTTTTGGTGCCAGTGCCATGCTGTTTTTATTACTATGGCTCTGTAGTATAATTTGAAATTTAGGTACAGTGATACCTCCAGCGCTGTTCTTTTTGCCCAGTATTGCTTTGGCTACCCAGGGTCTTTTGTGCTTCTACATAAACTTTAATATGCTTTTCTTTCTATGGAAAATGGGATTAGGTATTTTTCACAGGTATTGGGCTGAATTTGTGCATTGATTTTCACAGGACACACACACAAATACAGATTTAAAAACACAACTTTTAAAATTGACTCAAGAAGGATTAGAAAGTATGAATGGTTCTATTAATGTTAATGACATTTAATTAGAATCCTCCCACACAGAAAACACAAGACTCAACTAGTTTTGTATAAGTTCTTTTAATCCTTTAAGAAATAAATAACTGTAATGATTAATATTAATTGCCAATTAATTGTCAACCTAGGAGACAAGCCTCCGGGCACACCTGTGAGGGACGGTCTGGGATCAGGTTAGCCTCTGAGAAGTCTGGGAGGGATGATCTTGACTACTGATGTGGGAAGACCTGCCCATTGTGAGCAGCTCCATTCTTGGGCAAGTGATCCGAGAGCTGAGTACAAGCATGAATGAATTAGTTCATGGCTCTCTGCTCCTGACTGTGGATATAATGTAATTGGTTGCTGGAATCCTTTAAGTTGCTTTTGTCAAGCTATTCTCTCACAGCAACAGGGAAGTTAACTAGGACAGTAATCCAATTCTATTTTATGCTTGACAAAAAACACCCCCAACTCATTCCAGTCAATATAACCTAAAAAGGCGAAATTAAGAGAGTCAGCAAAGAAAGGCTGATGTGGACTATCTCTCTTATGAAAACAATTGCAAAAATTATGAACAAATTTTAGCAGATTTCATGCATCAAAGTGTGCGTGTGTGTGTGTGTGTGTGTGTGTGTGTGTGTGTGTGTGTGTGTGAGAGAGAGAGAGAGAGAGAGAGAGAGAGAGAGAGAGAGAGAGCGCGCATGAGCATTCAATTCATGTACATCTGAAGGCCAGAGGCCAACCTCTGATGTCATTCCTCAGGAGTCATCTACCTCATTGGCATTTTTCTTTTTCTTTCTTTCTTTCTTTCTTTGTATTAAAATAGGATCCCTCACTGAGATCTGGGGCATCTTGGTTTGGTATCTATTGCTGTTATAAGGCCCTGATCAAAAGCAACTGGAGAAGAAAAGGGTTATTTCATCACACAGTTTATAGCCCATCATATAGGGAACTCAACTCAAGGTCAGGAACATGGAGTGGGGAACTGAAGCAGAGGCCGTGGAGGAACACTGCTTACTGGCTTACTGACCTACAAACCATGGTTTGATCATTGGTTTCTTACATAACCCAGAACTACCTTGCCCAGGGGTGGTACCCCCTGAATAGGCTGACCCCTCCCTCATTAATCAAGAAAATGCCCCCAGGGACCTACCTATAGACAATCTGATAGAGGTACTTTCTCAGTGGAGGCTCCTCTTCCCAGATAACTTTAGCTTTTGTCAAGTACACACACACAACACACACATACACACACACACACACACACACACACACACACACCAGGCCATGGGACTTGTTGGCTAGGCTGGACTGGCTGGCTAAGAGGTACAGGAATTAACCTGTCTCCACACTCCCAAGCATGTCACCATACCTAGACTTTATATGTGGATGCTGGGATCGAACTTAAGTCCCATGCCTCACAACAAGCACTTTGCCAACTGGGGTACCCTCCACAGACCCCCATGAGAGAAAAAGTCAATGTGTTTACCACAAGAATGAAAGCAGAAGAATTAATGTAGAGAAAACTAAACAATATACCACATGTACAGACTAAAGAAATACATGTTCAATCATCTCATAAAAGTAAACTCATTTGATTTTAAACTGTCCCTATAAAATGAGAGAAGGAGCTTCAAATGTCACATGTATAGCAATACCTTTTCAGGATGTCGTTTGCCTGAGAGAGAGAAATGTAGATCCCCAAAGACTGCACAGCAGCGACTATTTCTGAAGCGTCTATAACTCCTTGAAAAAGTGAGAGAGATCAGGTTAAGTATCTGAAAAGATGGCAAAAGCAAAATATCCTTAGAATGCAGCTGTTTTTGATTTAGACGCCTGAGTTTGGTGGATCTTTACTCTCAAACCCTTAACTCGAAGCCTAAAAACTACAAAAGGTTGGCACCAAGATTACATTTGATAGAAAAGTCTCTTTAAATTGAGACAAGGTAAGTTCTACTTAGTGATTTATCTCATTAAGTGTGAACATTCATGTTTCAGGAAGAAAACATTTATAGTCATAACTGTCATACTAGCTCGTGGCACAGACATCACTTGGGACATCACATATCACAGGCGCAGTGTATTACTCTAAACGCCAAACCACATCTGCCCCAAAGACTATATATCATTACACATTTGACTCTTGCACCTATTTGAACTGAAATAAAGGACAGAAAACTTGGTGCTGAAGACCTGACTCAGGGGACAAGAATAAATAATTATTTATAAAGTAATCTCTAAAAGATCCTTATAGAACCAAGCTCTTTTAACAGAAACATGTACTGTGCTAAATAACTCAAATAAAATGTGTATGTATATATATAATTTAGTTATATATAATATGTAATTAAGTATATAAATAGGTATATATATATATATATATATATATAATTTAAATTGTCCCTCTTGTTAAGTAGGCCTTAAGTCCAATAAGAGAGCTGTTGGTTTTACCAAGGTATATGTACGTGTGTCATATGTGTGTGTGTATACAATATGCCTAATATGCAGTTCATTTTCACATTGCTAGTAGTTGTGAAGGGAAAATTAAAAATTCCATATTCTCCTCAAACTATAGAACACAAATATAACACATATTATTTTCCAAAGTAAAATCAGATTCTTTTACTTTTATTGTATCTTTTTCTATTTTAATATTGCAATATAATTATATCATTTCTCCCTTCCTTTTCCTCCCTCCAACCTTTCCCATCTATGCTCCCCTGCTTTCTCACAAATATATGGCCTCTTTTTAATTGTTATGATAAATATATATGTGTGTATTATATGTCTATAAATTTACATATGCATGTATTCTTAAATATATAAATACAGCCTGATTAGTTCACATAGTGTTACCTGTATGTGTATGTTTTAAGGCTAAACATTTGTTCCTGAATAACCAATTGGTATGCCCTTCTCTGGGGAAGACTATTTGTCTAGCTCTCTGAATTCCTTAGTTGCCTGTTGCTCTTTGTCTAAGGTAGAAGTTTCTTGAGCTTTCCTCCTTCCACATTGGTATAAAACTGCTGTCGTCCTTGTTCAGGTCTTGTTTAGGCAGCCATGTTGAGACTTCATAGGTGTAACTTTCTGCCCCCTCTGATTCAGCAATGATCCCTGAACCTTAGGTGCAGACGTTGTTTTGTAGATGATATCACTTGGGACTTGACTCCACAGCTCTGCATTTTGATCAGTTGTGATCTTCAGTAATGGTCTCCATCTGTTGCAAAGAGAAATTTCCTTGATGAGGAATGAAGACAACACTTCTCTGGGTATAAAGACAAATATTTATAATGTTGTTAGGGATCATGCTGGTTTAATAAGCAGCAGTTGCAGGTTCTCCAAGATCCATGACTTCGCTAGCCCTGTGTAATTGGCTAGGGACTCAGTACCAGCCATGATCTCCCTCATGTTGAGCAGGCATATGTCCAGTAAGAGAGCTGTTGGTTACTGCCAAGGTCTGTGTGTCACTACTGCACCCTTAGGGCTACTGTGCCATGTTGGTCAATGTTGAGGTTCATAGGCATGTCCAAGTGCCACGGCATATATGTGGAGACCAAAAGACCATGTTCAAGAGTCAGTTTTCTTCTTCTACTGTGGAATCATGGGTCAAATTCAGGTTGTCAGGTTTGCACAGCAAGCACCTTTCTCACAGAGTCATCTCACTGGCCCTGATAATTCTTGAATATATGTATCATTCTTTATATCAACAACATCAAAATGTGTAGACACAAGTTTCTGTCCCCCCACCCCAGTCCGGCAGCCATTCAGTCCCAAAGAAACAAACAGAGGCTTATATTAATTATAAATTGTTTGGCCTATTAGCTCAGGTTTATTATTAACTAACTCTTACAACTTAAATTAACCCATAATTCTTGTTTTTGTTGTCTTGTCTATGCCATGTTGCTCAATACCTTTTTTCAGTGCGACATTCTCATCTTGCTTCATTTGTTTCTGGCTGGTAACTGCCTCTGCCTTTCCTCTTCCCATAATTTTATTAGTCTGTTGCCCCACCTATACTTCCTGCCTGGCTACTAGCCAATCAGCATTTTATTAAACCAATATAAGTGACAAATTTAACAGTGTACAAGAACATTCTTGCACAGCAAAAATGCTACCAGTAATCTACTCATACTTTTCATTTATATAATACATGAGAAACTATATACATGTGAGGTATTATTTAATCCACCAACAAAGACATTTTTCATAAAGAGTCACAATTTTTCTTCATAAGAATAAAATTTCCCAAGACCCAAACAAGGCATTTTACTGGCATACAAACTGAAGTTTCTTCAAATGATAAGCTCTAGTCCTTACTTAACAAATTGCAAATACTATGCTTGCTCATTTTTTAAATTTTTTAGATTGATAATCTGCTACATAAACCAACATCCTCACTAGGGTTACTATTGCTATAATGAAGCATCATGATCAAAAACCAACTCAGGACAGAAAGGGTTTATTCCACCCACAGTTCCCTGTAACAGTTCACCCTCAAAAGCAGTAGGGCAAATAGTAGCGCTTCTCGAATGGTATCTCTGAAGGTCTTTGGGGGCTAATTTGTAATATTCCAGTTTGACTTATCAAGACTTAAAGCATGATACTAATATATCAACTTGAGAATTTCTTCTTGGTGTCAAATTTATTTTACCTTAGGAGCATTTTCAACTACCAAGGTTTATTAACAGATGTATTAGTCAAGGTTCTCTAAATGAACAAAACTTATTAAATGAACATTTATTACACTGGTCTGTGCAAGATGGGCTGGGTAGTCCAACAGTGGTTATCTGTATGGTGGAGAGGCTGAAAATTTCATAGGTGTTTAGTCCATGAGGCTGAATAGCTCATCAGTCTCATCTTAGGGCTAGAAAATTCCCAGAGCCTAAACTGGGAATTCAGTTCAGTTTTAAGGGCTGCCTTACTTTTCTATGGCTGCAATAAAGCACCATGACTGAGGTAACTTACAAAAGAAAGTATTTAATAAGGCATGTGGTTTCAGACAGTTAGTGTCCGTGATGGTGGAGCAAAAGCATGGCAGCAGGAACATCTGAGAGCTCACATCTTGATCCACAAGTAAGAGGCAGAAAGCCACACTGGGAATGAAGCAAGTCTTTTGAAACCTCAAGCCCACCACCAGACACCTTCTCTCTCACTAGGCCACACCTCTTAATCCTTCCCAAATACTTCCACCATCTGGGGACCAGGTTTTTTACATATATGTACTTTAGAGGGGTCATTCTCATTAAAACCAAATGCTGTGTTCCAATGTCAGCAAAAGATGGTAGTAGCAGTAACAACAAGAGTAGATGAATTCACAGGCAAAAAAATAGAACTTCCTTTACTCAGACTCTTTATACTTTGAACACTGCTGAAGAGTGCTGCCCACTCCAGGGAGTGTATCCCCCCAAGCCTTCTACCATCACCAACCCAACCCATATACCACCACATACACATCACTCCCACAGTTAATCCTTCCAAAAAGTCCCCTCACAGACTTGTCCAGAGGCATGTCTCTTAGCAGATTAAAATTCAAGTTGGTAACCAAGATTAATCATAACAGGAACAATAGAAATACTGTATTTTCCTAAAAGCATTTTAACCTCACTAATTATCTGAGGGTTTTCAGCTTCACAAATGACCATGGTGATGGCAGTCAAGAACAGAATAAAATTCCACAACAACACTAGAGTTTATCTATCTTAGGCCAGCAAATGACCAGCTGTAATTAACCAGAATATAACTAGGTCTGAAAACCTATATAGATAATGACTGCACTACTGTTTATAAATGATCAGAACTAACAATATGAGAATGACTGGATGATCCACATCCTGTTACCAGAGTTGTTAGGGTCACAGCCAGGCTAGTAGTCACACTGGGCCACTTGTCCTCAATAAGACAATTAAAAACAAAAATGAGGTTGGAGAGATGACTCAACAATTAAGAGTGTATACAGCTCTTACAGGGGACCCAATTTTGGTTCCCAGGACCCATGTCAGGCTGTTCACAATTGCCTGAAACTCTAGCTCCAGGGGATCTGGAGCATCTGCCCTCCATGGGCACCTGTACCCATGAACAGACACACATATCCACACAAGCACACATATGTACACATAAAAAGTAAAGATAAATTATAAATAAGAAAACAAAAAGATACAATGGTGAAAACCAGAAAAAGGGGGGTTCTTAAGTATGACTATATTAGGAAGAACAAGAAGGCCCAGTGATCCACCACCCACTAGGTCCATCTTTACACATGGTTCAGGTTTAAACAGAGCACCAGAGGTCTGAGGAAGGAAGCAGTCCTGGTCAAGGTCACCCATCCTCAGGTCCCAGCTCCACCTCTCTTTTATAAACATGAAAGGCTGTTGAAACTGTGTGAAGCCTCTTTCCAGGTTCCTTCTGGGGGAACCAACGACCAGTCTTTTCCTTCTCCCAGCAGAACACTCCTTTGGAAAACCCTGTGTCCTGAGATTCATTATTTCCACAATCTGATAACCAAAGGGAGTAGGGACATGGTGTCTCTAGAATATCTTCATTCCTTCCAGGACAGCCACACAACTGGAATATTTCCCAGCCACTAAAAATTATGTTTGCAAAAGAAATGAAAACACAATATAACATTAAAAGGAACACTGAACACCAAACTATACATATGTGACTGCAAGTTCATGTAAAGAAAAAAAGAAACAAAGAAAGAAACAAAGTCTATTTGGAATTAAGAAACTGATCAAATGGTAAAAATTGACCTCTAAATAGCAGTGTTAACTGTCAACTTGACAGAACCTAGAATCACCCTTTAGGCATACCTGGGAGATAATCTTGACTGTATTAATTGAGAAGGGAACCCTTGCCCACTGTGGGTGGCACCATTCCCTAGATGGGTCTTACATATACATATATGTGTGTGTGGTCTGTGTGTGTGTGTGTGTGTGTGTGTGTGTGTGTGTGTGTGTGTGTGTGTGTGTAAACTAGTGAAAGCAAAATGGAATTCATTCATCTCTGTCGACCAGCTGCTTCAAGCCCCACCACTCAGGCTTCCCACCAGGATGGACTGTACCCTTCAACCGTACCTTTTCTCCCTTCTGTTGTTTTTGTCAGTTTTTTCTTCTTTGACAGTTTCATATATGTGCATAGTAAATTTTAGCAATTTTCACACCCTCTCTAACCCCCCTCTCCCAATGAAACCTTTTTCTCTTCCCAAGAAATTCTCCACTATTTCCATGTCTTTTTCCATGTGACCCACTGAGTTTAATTAGGGTTGTTTGTGAGACATGAGTAGGAGGTCATTTACTGGAGCGTGAGCAGCTTATCAAGAATTACATCACTGAAAAAAGTGATGCCTCTTCCCCTAGCCACCACAACTGCTCAACGACCCTAAGGAGGGGTGGGCCTCACTAGGAAAGGCTGACGGGCCAATCATGAGCAGCTCTTGCACAGGTAACCAGTGATTGTGAGTTCATGAGCCTAACAGCCATGTCATTCCACACATCTTCCCATCCTCCGGCTTTTCCGCTCTTTCTACTTTTCTCTTCCTCCATGTTCCCTTGAGGAGGGAGTATACAGCGGACTTATCTTAATTAAAGATATAAGATATCAGATGTGGTAGGTATGGTGGAGCACGCCTTTAATCCCAGTATTCAGGAGACAGAGGCGGGCGGATCTCTATCTACATAGTGAGTGCAAGGCCAGCCAGGACCACACAGTGAAACTCTGTCTCAAAGAATAAATAATTTAAACTTGAAAAGAACCTGTGGGCCGTGACCTCTTTGTGGTTGAACAACCCTTTGACAGCAGCTGCCTAAGAAAACAGACATTTACATTACAGTTCGTATCGGCAGTAAAATTACAGTTATGATGCAGCAACAATAAATCTTATACTGAGCAGTGGTAGCACACATCTTTAATCCCAGCATTCCTCAGGAGACAGAGGCAGGTGGATCTCTGAGTTTGAGGTCAGCCTGGAGTCTGGTCTATAGAGCAAGTTCCAGGACAAGGTCAAAAAATAAAAAAACAGACAAAATAATAATAATAATAAATTTCTGGTTGGGGGTCAGCACAACATGAGGAATTGTTTTATATATATGAATGTGCTGGACAAGGCACTCAGCATTCAGGAAGCAAAGGCAGGAAGATCTCTGTCAGTTCAAGGCCAGCTTGGTTTATATAGCAAGTTTCAGGCCAGCAAGGGCTACACAGTGAGATTTGCAACCTCAAGAATTTCCTACAAAAAAGAAGAAATTCAAGTTGCTTTTGGTTCTGGTGTTTTATCATAGCTATAGAAACCCAAAGACATCAATTATATTATTCTATGTAATATAAAAAGTATTGCTAAATAATAAATTGGATCTGACAGTAGGAAGAAATTAAAAAGGCTAGTAAAATTATTCATTAGCACTAGTACTTATGCTTATCAAGCTAACTGTGGGGAATACATACACACACCATCATTATTTCTGTCCAGACTCTTAAATGCCAGTTTCATTTTCTTCTCGTGGTCTTGAAGGTACTGTACAAATTCTTCAAAATCTAGTCCTGCATCAGCATTGGAATCTGCAGCCCGAAAAATGGTCTACAAGAGAAGAAACTCATTGCAACAAGTATATGTGACGCCATTATGCCATGCTAGCATTAGTTCATTTCACTCACACTATATGGTTTCCATTATAAGTGTCCAGTCCCTAGTGTTTAGTCATTAATGTAGGCCTAAACACATTCAATTATTCAATTTTTTTTAGATTCATGCAGTACTGAAGTCAAGAACCATCATGTCATCTCAAATCAATATGAAATTTATTAGTAAATATTTACTTCAATTACACACACCTCAAGGGCTTAAGGATACAAAGGTATAGAGCCTTTGCCATCAGAGACAATAAAAAATCTGTCTACTAAATGTGATAAACATGAAACTCTGATGATCCTCAGATTATGGTTTAAGACCTAACCTTGTGAAGTAAGCATGTATGTTCGAGTCTCACTAAGTTCTTACTTTTTTTTTTTTTTGAGACATGGTTTCATTGTAGCTTTGGAGTCTGTTCTGGAACTAGCTCTTGTAGACCAGGCTGGCCTCAAACTCACAGAGATTCGCCTGCCTATGCCTCCTGAGTGCTGGAAATAAAGGTGTGTGCCACCACTGCCCAGCTTTGTCCTTAAGCTTTTTAAAATAAAAAAGTTAACATTATAGGACTGGATAGATGGCCCAGCAGTTAAGAACACTTGCTGCTCTTCCAGGGACCTGGGTTCAGTAGCTAGCACCCACATGGTTACTTTCAACCTCCTGTAACTCCAGTTCTTAGGGATCTAGCATCCTCTCTGGACTCCACAGGCACCAGATACAAACACATTACACTTAACATAAATGCACATAAAAGATTTATACATGTAAATATAAATAAATCTTTCAAAAACAATAATATGTTACAAAAACTGTATATTCCCAGAAGACTCTTACCACACTGACCATATATTATTCATCTTTGTATCATCAAATGTCTAGCATAAAGTATGAAATATTGGCCTTTAATAGATTACATATCTCAAACTTATTATTTATTGAATTTGAAAATAAATGCTATGAGCTGAAAACTAGATCACACTGCACATCATGCACTGAACACCACACACACCTTACATTGCACACACCATACGCTGCACAGTGCAAATTTGCCACACTGCACACTGTACACCACACACTGCATGTTGAGCACACCGCACATCACACACCACACACGCATACTACACACAATACACCACTGGTAATAAAAAGACAAAAAGCTACGGTCTCTGGTCTGAAGCAAATTATAGACTAGTAAAGTTGACTCACATAACCACGGGTAGTATGTTAGGTGAAATAATGCGAGAAATTCAAGGTGTGAGACAGTAAATGAAGTGAGAGTGCTGAGCCTCTCCAGAGAGCCTTCAGAGAGGAAGTCAGCTTGCGCTGAGATCCACAAGGAAAAACATTTGCTAAACAGATAAATAGGAGTAAACATTTCTATAATATGTGAAATATTTATATGGAGATAAAATAGATGTTAGTTATAAAAATATAGTAATATTAATGGTGATAATAACATTCAAAATGTATTGATCATTTAGTCCTAAGCAAGTTATGGCTATAAGATTATTTCATCTATATCCTGCTGTAGAATGATCTCCTGTATACTGTAAATATGTCATAGGGATTAGTTTAATAAAGGAGCTGACTGGCCAATAGCTGAACAGAATAAGGTTAGGCAGAAGAGACAAACAAAATGATGGGAGAAAGAAGGGTGGAGTCAGGAGTTACTGGCAGAGACAGAGAGGAGCAAGAAGGGCATGCTGTACTGAGAAAAGGTCACAAAGTGTAGATAAAAATATGGGTTAACTGAAAATGTAAGAGTTAGCTAGTGTCAAGCCTGAGCCATTGGCCAACCATTTATAATTAAGACTCTGAGTGGTTATTTGAGAGCAGGTGCCAGCACAGGAAAACACCTACACTACACAATTTGCTAAAAACGAAATGAATGGAAGAAAAGATAAAGAGGGGAGAAATGCTACAAAAAATATCTCAAATTAATGCTTCAGGTTAGTGGTTTCCATTAAGCAGAATGTATATGGTGCTCACATGATATCTTGGGATTTCTACTGCTATGAAGAGACACCATGACCACAGGAACTCTTATAAAGGAAAAGCACTTAATTGGGGTGGCTTACATTTACAGAGGTTCAGCCATTATCATCACAGTGCAACATGGCGGCACGCAGGCAGACATGGTGCTGAAGAAGGAGCTGAGATTTCTACATCTTGATTCAAAGGCAACAAGAAGATTGAGTCTACACTGAATGTAGCTTTAGCATAGACCTCAAAGGCCACCCCATGGTGGCACACTCCCTCCAACAAGGCCATACTTCTAATAGTGCCACCCTTGGGGGCCATTTTCTTTCAAACCACCACACATGAAAACAGTATTAAATCACAGCTTGAGAAAATTAGTCTTTGCTCCACAGAGCCATTGCATCTGGCTTGAATTTTAGAGACACGGCACCTAGGCTTTGAACTACCTTTTGTTTAAAGTCAGTGATTCTTCTCTGAGTTCTTCCTGAAGAATTTTAGAGCCTTTGCAAAACTGAGTCTTGAGAGGACCTGGCAAACCAGGAGGTCTGTGGCTGAGAATTGCTTAGGCAAATCCTTCAAACAACTCCAGATAAAAGATTTTGGTATGCAGAAAATGACTTGCTAGAGGAAAAATTTGTGTAACAATAAAAGGAGGTATTTGCAAAGCTGCAAGTTTCAGTCCATCAGAAGCTGGACCTCCCTACTGCAGAGAGCCTAAATTTTATCTTGGATAACCCTTCTTGGACTTGACCCAAACAGAACACTGACGTTCATGTACTATTCCCTCTTGACTATATCATGAGAAATGTCTCTATTATTCTAACATGCCTCAAAACTTACCAATTTCTTAAAACACACAAACCAGAGTAAACGTCTCAACTTCACCAGGTAATATGGTATTTAAGCAAAATTTTAAAATACAACTTTTAAAATGTCCATTTTATGGTTATTTGTAATCTACTAGCTTTCTACGTATGGTAGAAATACAAAGTTTTACTTTCAAAATAAATCTTTGAGAGTGATATTGACAATATCACAGAATAAAGTTTTAGGCTCCTCTCCACCACATGCACAAACACCAGAAAACTTAACTATTGACAACACATACCAGAACATCTTTTTGAAACCCCTAAGATTTAGAAGCAAGCCTAAAACAGGTACATAATTGGCAGAAGTAAAGGATAAGAACTAGAACAACAGTCTCACTTAAAGCATGATGTCGCTCCCAATTCACTGAAGTCAGAATAAGGCCAGATAGAATCTCTCCATGACAAGCTCCTGTAGTATGAGGGCAGCAGCGGGCTGCTTCCCGTCACCCAGCTAGCTTTACCTGAAATAATTACACGGAAACTGTATTCTTTTAAACACTGCTTGGCCCATTAGTTCTAGCCTCTTATTGGCTAATTTTCACATCTTGCTTTAACCCATATTTAATAATCTTTGTAGCACCACAAGGTATGGCTTACCAGGAAAGATCTTAACCTGTGTCTGTGTCGGGTGGGAGAATCACAGCGACTGCCTGACTCAAATTCTTTTTCCCAGCATTCTGTTCTGTTTACTCTGCCTACCTAATTTTCTGTCCTATTAAAGGGCCAAGGCAGTCTCTTTATTTAACCAATGAAATTAACACAAAACAGAAGACTCTCCCCCATCAAGCTCCTATAAGACAAAAGACAACCAGAGGTAGCCACCTAGCTTCCCTAGCATTCTAACATAGTTGCTGGAAGGCCCATCCAAGTCTAACTGCACATAGGCCACAAGGAGTAGCAATATGGTTGACTACTTGCAGTAAGACAGAAACCCAAAAAAGGGAAGTTGGGTCCAAGAGTATAAGGACTAGCACATAAATCTTGATGCTTAAATCTGTTCCTGCCAGGTTTAATAGGCAATTAGAAACATCAGTCAACCTCATGCTCACTTTTAAAACTGAGCTGGCTGCCCTCAGAAACACAGCATGAAATGTGACCTGATTCTACATAGATGCTAGTTTATACACACAGCCACAGGGCACACTCCATCAATAATTACCCAGAAAAGAAATGCTCAACTCCCTTGATTACAAAGAATCATGGAGAATGGAATTGTTCGATCCAGAAAGTCAAGGAGTAGCTCCACTCATCCAAAATGCCTGCCAATGACACCAGACAAGGAGAGTCCAATGCACCTGCATTTTGATGAAGCACAGTAACTCAATTTCCCCGACCTAACATATCAGACAAATACTAAGCCAAAAGCCCAAACCTACAGCTACAATTTGACAAAGAGGCAGTACTCAATGTTACATTTCTAAGAAACACAATCTGTGGTAGTTTGATTTAAAATGACCTACATAGGTCCACAGGGAGTGGGACTATTAGGAGGTGTGGCCTTGTTGGAGAAGTGTGTTTCAGTCACTTCCTGCTGCCTGACAGTCCAGTTTGTGGAACTGGCAGCTCCTTCTCCAGCACCATGCGTCCCTCCATGATGATAACTGACTGTCAGCCAGCCCCAGTTAAGTGGTTTCCTTTAGAAGAGTTGCCATGCTCATGATGTCTCTTCACAGAAATAAAATCCTAACTAAGACAGAAGTTGGCACCAGAGTGGGCTATTGCTGTGATAGACCTAGCCATGCTTTTGTCTGAAGGAATGTGGACTTTGGGACTTTGAATCAGAAAAGCAGCTAAATGCGTTAAGTGAGGGCTTAATGAGCTATCCTAGTAGGAGCATGGAAGACAGTAGTGCTGAGTTTCAAAGGAGAAGAACTTTAGCATGTAGCCTAGAGACTGTTCTTGTGATATTTTGATGAAGACGATGGCTGGTTTTTGACCTTGCCTGAAGAATCTGTCTGAGACTAAATTGAAGAGTTTTGGATTAGTTGTGTTGGCAGAGGAAATCTCAAAACAGTCTAGTATGAACTCTATCGGTTGTTATTACTTTTCACTCATAATGAAAAGGTGCAAGCTGAGCAAGGAAAAGCAGAAAATGTACAATCTGAGGAGGAAAGGGGCACCAGGAAGTAGAAGAGAGCTAAATCCTGTGTTCAAGGAGATAAATAGATTTAAAAAATGAAGTGACCTCAGGATAAGAGCCAGTTAAGTTTCCAACTTTTGAAAAGGAACTAAAAACACGTTTAGAGCTGGCGTGGTGGTGCACACCTTTAACCCCAGCACTGGAAAGGCAGAGGCTGGCAGATCCCCGAGTTTGATGCCAGTCTGGTCTATAGCACAAGTTTCAGGACAACCAAGCTTAGGCAGTAAAAGACAGAAAGCTGGTGAAGAGTAACTGAACAAGGGGGCCTGATTCAGTTTCAGCAAGTAGCAGAATTTGGCAGCTTTGGCCATGTGGTTCTGAGAGTTAAGGATAGAAGAAAGGAGTTATGGAATTTGTCCCTAAGGAGAGCCACTGAGGTCAGGCATGTGTCATTAATGTCCCTGAATGGAAACCTAGTAGAGAAGCCATTCCATGAAGCTGTGAAGTTGAAGCCTGGATTGTCTTGGAGAATCCAAGATGTTAGAGGTGCCAGAATCGTGGAGTACCTGCCAAGGAAACCTGCTAACAGGAAGTGGAACCAGCCCAAAAGAAAGACGTATATTATAGTCAACAGGCCTAGCAGCAAGCAGAAAACCACACAGTACTTGTCTAGGGTCTCCATTATGTTCTCTTCTGGTCTCTGAGTCTCAAGTCCAAACCTACTGAGTCAGCAGCTATCCAAGCATGCGAAATTATCCTGAAATGCACTAGCACAGTGAGATACTGTAAATTAATGCCTTCACCAGACATTTAGGAATTACCAAGTAGAAGACACAACAGTTTTTAGGTTGAAGATCACATGAAGGATTCAATTTCCCTGACATAATGCAGCTTTCTTGATTAAGAGCACTTACCTTAATTTCAGATCACTGAGTAGGAAAAGCAACAGCCCAGCATGTTCTGACATGTTTGCAGGCTTGGGAATATTTCACATAGCAAACTTTAGGGCTAGGGTACAGAAGACTAAGTTTTTAGAAGCTGACATCATGGTACCAATATACTGAAACTGAAAAGTGGCCAGTTTACAAGACCTGGGGAATGTTATCCACTGCTTACATGGTTTTCAGCTCTGCAGAACAAGGTTTTTTTTTTTTAATAGCTTTATTCTCCTTCGGAACATTACCATCACTCTTGGGGAAAGGAAGGTGGCAGAGTGGTCTGAGGCTCACTTAAAATAGGGATGAGATTAAGAAGTCCCACCCCACTGCTTGCCCTAGCTGAGATAACACATCTTAACACTGTGTATAAATATCTCCTTATATTAAAAAAATTCAGGTCCCACTTCATTCTGCCCCCAGGTGGGAAGCCATTATCTTCAGTCTGTGACATCCCAGATCAGAGAAAGGGGGGGGGGGAGGCAGACATGGGCCAGGTGGAAAACAGGAAGGGTACAAGGCAATGAGTAATATCTCACACACTGCCCTGCTCCCTTTTGCAGAAGAGCAAAGAGGGACCCTGTAGAACTGAGAAACCAGTGCTCACCTGTAGGCATGCACTCCTGTCCCCAATCCCTGATGCCCTGTCAAATGCTCCCTGTAAGGTCAGCTCATTCAGCTCAACAAGTTTTGGGGTTACCCTCTAATAGGAGCCAGGCCCCCTTGCTCAAGCTTGAAATCAGGCCTTTTAATCATGGCCCTCTCTCCAAATGAGGGGTACAGGGAGAGCCAAAGGGTCCTTCCTGGGAAGGGGGTGTTCTGAGGACAACCAACAGTGGGGGCCCCATCAGTCCCTGACCAGGCGGTAGATGTGATCTTGGGCTCTGTGTTCACTGGTGGAGACATCAAAGACGTAGGCAGTGCACAGCAGCAATTCCTGAGTGTCCCTGTTGGTCACCACCTGGAGGATGGTGAAGTTCTCCAAGACACTGTTCATCATGTAGCATTTGGGCAGCTGCCACAGCTTGTGCAGGAAGTTAACCAGGTACTCACACATGGGGAGCGCATCAGGGGGTACACAAAGCGCCCATCCTCCAGCTGCCACCTCCCTCCCGCTCTGTCTCCACCTTCTCCACCACTTGCTTGCCAAAGGAACAGACCTTGGAGGAGCAGGTAAGTGTCATGAGCTCCCGGCTCTCATACTGGCTGCTCACTCCATAGAAGCCACCGCTGCCTCCACTGGTTCCTGCCTCTTCGCCACTTGGGCTCCAATTCAGGTCCGCCCAGAACTTGACCAGGAAGAATGCATGGGGTGGCCCTCGGTCATACAGCTCCTGGAGGCCACCCTTTTTCTCGGGGAACTTGTCATAGATCTGTCGCACATCCACACTCTCCAGGGGCGGCGCTCTAGGACTGGGACACTGCTGAATGATATGGACAAACAGATGCCTCTGGACGGAGTCAACTGCGCCCGGTGGTTCCACAAAGGCTGAGAATCTACCAGCTACAGGCGTGCAGTGCCCAGGGCCCAAGCCTGCCAGGCTAGGGGAGATGGAGCAGGCAGGCACAGGGGTGAGAGGGCTGGGGGCGGCTCATACCCTGGTAGGTCAGATGGAGGATTCAGTGACACGGAGAACGGTGTCTGGGAAGAATGGCTTCACGTCTGGAATATTCCACAGTGGCCCAGAGTTCCTGGACCAGAACTGGAAAAGCTCACTGGTCTGAGGGCCAGAAGGACCCAGCTTGGCTGGAGGGATGGTGCAGAGATGAGCTGTGCCGAAGACATGGTAGCCATCGTCTGGAAGGTCTTGTCCTTGGAGACTTGGTCCTTCAGCTTGGGATGAATTTCTCTCGATTTCCTTCTAGCCAAAACCTGGATGTGACTCAAGACCTGCTTGTGAGTTCTTGTCTTTCCTGTCCTCAGTTTGATGTAACGGGCAATGAGTTCATTCCGGCCATACATCTTACCCTCATCCCACAAGATGATCTTGCATCAGCCACACAGAGGGTATATGGCCTGGGCCTCTTGAAAACTCTGCTCAATGTCTGGGCTCCACACATCCTCTGCATTAGGGCCCACATCACCTCCAACACCCTCACTGCCTCTAGTGCCCTCCTCGCTGCCTTCCTCACAGCCCATCCAGGCCCCACCATCATCCAGGGGGGCCCTAGTCCGGGGTTCCCCCATCTGGGCCTCCCGGCCTGGGCAGGACCAGAACAAGGTCTTATAAACGCAGCTCTTCCCATAGACACATACATGAAGAATTTAATTTGATCCTTATCTCCCCACCCCTGCACAAAAAGCAAACCAAATGGATCAAAGAGCTCAATGTTAGACATGAAAGTGAGCCTTCTAGAGGACAGATTAGGGAGTATACTTAAGGCTAGAATAAAGACTTTCTGAATAGGACCCCTCAAGAAGGACCTAGGGTCAATGATTGACAAATGGCTCTTTGTGAAATTAAAAGGCTTCTGTAATACAAACTGTTAAGCAACTAAAGGGGCAGGCTATTGAGTAGGGAAAAAAAAAAACATCTTTGCCAGCTATACATCTGATAGAAGATTAGTGTCTAAAATATACAAAGAACTCAAGAAACCAAACAAGTCCATTTAAAAATAGGGCAATGAACTGAACAGAGTTCTCAAAAGAAGAAATGCATATTGCTAAGAAATCATTAGTGTTAAACATCTTGAACTATCAAATTAAAAGAAATTAAAATGGCATTGAGATTTCATTGCACCCCAATCAACGTGGTTACCATCAAGAAAGCAAGTAACAACTGTTGGTGACATTGATTGGAAAGGGGAACCCTCATTTGCTACTGGTGAGACTGGAAACTAAAGCCACCAGGATGGAAATCAGTGTTAGGGGAGAATCCTCAAAAGGCTATAAATAGATCTACCATATGAGCCAGTTATATTACTCAACAGGTATATACTCAAAGGACTTTATATCCTGCCACAGAAACAATTGTTGGGCCATGTTCATCACCTCTCTGTTCAAAATAGTTAGGAAATGAAAACAGCCTAGATGTCCAGCAACGGATGGATGGATAATGAAAATGTGATGCATATATACAACTAAATTTTGTTCAGTCATAAAGAAAAACGAACTCATGAATTTTGCAGGTAAATGGATGGAACTGTCTTTTAGGAAATTACTTTGTTAACCCAAACCCAGAAAGATTACTCTCAAGCAATTGGCGCCACAAATCTTTTGACTAGTGTGTTTAACTTGAAGCACCTGTAGAACAGGAGACTAGAAATGGGCCCTGGGATGGTGGACCTAGTTTTCATAAAAATCCTAGTTTATGAAAGATACTAATAAAATATAAGTCTGTTGGCTTGCCTTGGATTTGGGGACTGTTAAGTCAAAGACACCAGTTCTGGGATGTTCATCTGTATACAGTTCCTAAGACAAGCTCCCATAGGCTGAAAGCCCCTTGAGAACAACAGGCTTACTTTGGACAAAAGCTAGCACAGTCCTGACCCTTCTGGACAGGAAATGTTCAGAACCCCAGAATCTCCTTCAAATGCCAGGGCGGTTTTGTCACTACAGATAACGACTATTTTGAGAATGATGACACGTTTCACTGTGGCTGTGTTATTCTGCATGAAGAATCCAACAAAAGGGGATTCCACTCCTGCTCCACAAGCTTGGGAAAGCTCTGGGAAATTCTGAAAGGGCCAGGGTCGCAGGTTGGGTCCGCTCAGTGCTACAATGTCTTTCCAGCATGCGCAGGGCCACACGCTCTCCCTCCGTGGCTCACCTTTTCTGAGTCGGAATCAAAGGCGGAATTCCAGTTCCTCAGCCCATCTCTGAGCTCCACGATGTCCACCACACCATCCCCATTGCGGTCCAGGTCTTCGAAGAGGACCTCATAGGCCAACTGGGTATAGACACTCTGGCAGGCCGCAGAGGGCAGCACGAAGCCCCGCAACCAGCACAGCATGACCCCCGCTGCAGCCGCCACGACCGCTGGGGCCACCGCACAGGGTCGCAGGTCGGCTAGGCCGCGCCAGCAGCAACCGCCTGAGCCCCGAGGGCCACGGTTCTCCCCCCCCCAACCCCACCCCCGGAACCTTGAGAACCGGGAGCGCTGCCGGTGGGAACCTGGACTCCGCGTGCAGGGTGGGAACCTGGACTCCGCGTGCAGGGTGGGAACCTGAACTCCGCGTGCGCGCACCTCCCTCGCCGGAAGTTGGACGTTGGGGCACCCGAGGCTGTGACAACCCAGACCTAAAGCCTCCGTAGGAAGAGGTTGTGAGTGTGGAGTCCTGCAAAATGACGCTAAGGGCAGCATGGTTCCCAGGAAGTATGGAAAGTGAGTGTAGAAAGTGCTGCTGGTTCCCCCAAGTTCCCCCCC
>NW_004949123.1:2295893-2300742 GCF_000317375.1 Microtus ochrogaster | reverse complement strand
GGGGGAGAAGGGTGGGAGGAGGGGGAGGGAAATGGGAGGCTGGGAGAAGGCGGAAACTTTTTTTTTCCTTTTCTCAATGAAAGAAAGAAAGAAAGAAAAAGAAAGAAAGAAAGAAAGAAAGAAAGAAAGAAAGAAAGAAAGAAAGAAAGAAAGAAAGAGCTGCTGGGCCTGTAGGATCTGCTCCCTCACAATTTCCCAGAGGAAGCTTCCCGAAGGGCCGAGGTGTGAGGGTCGATTCTCCCCTGTGGGCTTCTTCACGAAAAACGATACAGCCCAGCGACACAGATTGGCAACCTTTTCGAAATAACCGTTATGCGCAGTACCATAGCTGCTGCCTGGCCCTGGGAGCCATGACCGTGTTTGTGGCCATTCGTTCGCTGTTTACTGTTTCTCAGATGCGGAGACTGAGGGAAGCTGCTGTGCTTCGTGGGACTTTCTCCGCTTGGGATCTAGTGCCCTAAAGCCACCCCGCACTCCAAGGAAGACCAGCAGGTAGGCATCTGGACTGGGTGGAGGCACACTCTACCTGGTCTGAAGAAGGAAGGGAGGAGCCTGTCCTCATACCTGTCCTCTTCTGCTCTCCCGAAGAAATGATTTCCTATTAACACATTTCCTCTTCCTTGTTTATCACTTTATTTATTTATTTATTTATTTACTTATTTATTTTGGGTTTTTCGAAACAGGGTTTCTCTGTAGCTTTGGAGCCTGTCCTGGTACTAGCTCTATAGACCACGCTGGCCTTGAACTCACAGAGATCCACCTGCCCCTGCCTCCCAAGTACTGGGATTAAAGGCCTGTGCCAATACCGCCTGGCACTCACTTTCTTCTTAAAGAGACCGTGGTCTCGTTCAGCCATTGCCACCACCACCTGCTTTATTGAACTTCCTCATCACAAAACTCAGTGAACACTTTAAAGGCTTGGGTTTATTTACCCAGGTCTTGTGTATACCATGCTGGCCATACTCTTCATCCTGAAACATCTCCTTTGTCTTCTGGGACACTACAGGATACTGCCTCTCCTCTTTCTCTCTCTCTTATGCCCCCTTCGCAGACTCCTTTGTGAGGCCAAGATCTTCTAAACATGAAGCCTTGAAGAACTGCCATAGATGCACTTAAGGAGAGAAAGATAGCTGAGTCATTATTTCTGTGAAGCTTTGTGCCCTCTGATCACGTTCTTTGAAAGCTAGCAACAGAGTATAGTAAGTCCAGTTCTTTGTTTTAGTTTTATTTTCTTCTATGTGTCTGCATGTACGCAGCAAGAAGCCTGAGCTAAAGGGCCAATCAGTTTTATAACTCATGGAGATCTCTGTGTGATTTTTTTCTGGGACTAAACGGCGGGACAGAAACCCCAACAAGCAGCCCGGCCCTCGTGTTACAAATATCTTGAGGTAATGCTAACCAAAGAAGTAAAGACCTGAACGACAAGAACTTTTTAAGTCTCTAAAGAAAGAAATTGAAGAAGATATCAGAAAATGCTCTTGGATCGGTAGGATCCACATAATATCAATCTTACCAAAAACAATCTATAGGGTCAATGCAATCCCCATCAAAATTCCAACACAATTCTCACAGACCTTGAAAGAACAATATTCAACTTCATATGGAAAAAAAGATAGCCAAAACAATCCTGTACAAGAAAGAAACTTCTAGAGGCATCACCATTCCTGACTTCAAGCTTAACTATAGAGCTATAGAAATGGAAACAACTTGCTATTGGCATAAAAACAGACATGTGGACCAGTGGAATCAAATCAAAGACACTGATATTATTCCACACTCCTAATAACACCTGATTTTTGACAAAGAAGCTAAAATTATACAATGGAAAAAAGGAAGCATTTTCAACAAATGGTGCTGACATAACTGGCTGTCAACATGTAAAAGAATGCAAATAGATTCATTTCTCTCCCCATGCATAAAACTCAAGTCCAAATGGATCAAAGACCTCAACATAAATCCAGTCACAAAAAACCTCATAGAAGAGGAAGAACAAAATAGCCTTGAACGCATGGTTACAGGAGACCACTTCCTAAATATAACACCAGTAACACAGACACTGAGAGCAACAATTAATAAATGGAACCTCCTGAAACTGAGATGCTTCTAAAGGCAAAAGGTACAGTCAATAAGACAACACAGCAGCCTACAGAATGGGAAAAAATCGGACAGAGGACTAATTTCCAAAGTATATAAAGAACTCAAAAAATTAGACATTAAAGTGCTAAAAAAAAAAAGTTTAAAAAATGGGGTAAGAACTAAATAGAAAATTCTCAACTGGAGAATCGCAAATGTCCTAAAGACACTTATGGGATTGTTCAACATCCTTAGCCATCAGAGCAATGCAAATCAAAATGACTTTGAGATATCATCTTACACCAGTCAGAATGGCTAAGGTTAAAAACACCAATGATAACTTATACTGTAGAGGATGCAGTGTAAGGGAACACTCCTCCATTGCTGGTAGGAATGAAAACTTGTACAACCATTTTGGAAATCAGTATGTAGGCTTCTCAGAAAATTGGGACTTAATCTACCTCAAGACCCAACAATACCAGTCTTGGGTGTAAACTCAAAGGATGCACATTCATACCACAAGGACCACATACTATGTTCATAGGAGCATTATTCATAATAGCTAGAAACTGGAAACAAACTAGATGCCCCTCAACCAAAGAATGGTAAAGAAAATGTGATACATTAATACAATGGAGTACTACTCAGTGCTTAAAAGCAATGACATCTTGAAATTTGCATGGAAATGCATGGAACTAGGAAAAAAAAAAAAACATGCTCAGAGAAGTAACCTAGACCCAGAAAGACACACACAGTATGTACTCACTCATAGTGGGTATTAGACATAAACCAAAGGATAACCAGCTATATAATCCACAACTCCAGAAAAGTTAGGTAACAAGGAGAACCCTAAAAGAAACATACATGGATCCCCTGGAAAGGGAAAATAGACAAGATCTGAGAAAATTGGCACCATGGGGGTGGAAGAGAAGAGAGGGCAGAAGGGAAGGGGAGAAGGGGAGCGGGGAGGAGAACATGAGGGAACTGGATGGTTGAGATGGGGGAGGAACAGAGGTAAGATCAAGGAAAGAGGTAATCTTGATTGAGGAAGCCATGATGGTGCTAGCAAAAAACCTGACACTAGAGAAATTCCCAAGAATCCACAAGGATGACCCCAGCTAAAATCCTAAGCAATAGTGGAGAGCCTGAACTGGCCTTCCCCTGTAATCAGGTTGATGATTACCTTAATTGTCATCACAGAACCTTCATCCAGAAACTGATGGAAGCAGATGCAGAGATACACAGCTAAGTACTGGGTTGATCTCCCAGAGTCCAGTTGAAGACAGGGAGGAGCAAAGAGGTCATGATTTTGATGGAGATACCCACAGAAACAGCTGATACGAGCTAGTGGGAGCTCACTGACTCCAGACTGACAGCAGGGGAACCTGCATAGGACAAATCTAGGCCCTCTGAATACGGGTGACAGTTGTGTGACTTGGGTTGTCTATGGGGTCACTGGCAGTGGGACCAGGACTTACTCCTAGAGCTTGAACTAGCTTTTTTGGAGCCCTTTCTCTTTGGAGAAATACCTTGCTCAGACTAGATATAGGACAGGAGGGCCTTGGTCCTGCCTCAAGTGATGTGCCGGACTTTATTGATTCCCCACGGGAAACCTCACCCTCTCTGAGGAGTGGATGGGGGTGGGGCAGGTGGAAGGTGTAGGGAGCAGGAGGAGGAGAGGGAGGGGAACTGGGATTGCTATGTAAAATGAGAAAATACTGTTTTAAATAAGAAAAGGAAGGAAGAAGGAAAGGAAGGAAGGAAGGAAGGAAGGAAGGAAGGAAGGAAGGAAGGAAGGAAGGAAGGAAGGAAGGAAGGAAACCTTGGGACAGTGGAGACACATGCCTTTAATCCCAGTATCCGAGTACTGGGGGTGGGAGATAAAGGCAAGCAGATCTCTATGAGTTCAGGGCCAGCCTGGTCTACAAAGAAAGCTCCAGGACAGCCAGGGATACACAGAGAAACCCTATCTGGGGTTGGGGTGGATTATTGTCTGCTGTGGATGTTCATCTTGGTGGTTTTGAGGAGAGATTCCTAACAACAGAAGTGAAGGAGTCTCTGGCTCTTTTGCCAGTCCTTGAGACCTCTTTCCTCCTACTTGGTCGACTTGTCCAGCCTTGACATGAGGGTTTGAGTCTAGTCCTATTGTAACTGTTATGCCATATTCAGTTGATATCACTGGGATGCCTGCTCTTTTCTGGAGGAAGAGAGAAGTGGCATGGGGGACGGGGAGGAGTGAGGTAGGGAAAGCTGCAGTCATATGTATTGCATTAGAGAAGAACAAGTAAAATAAATAAACAAATAAATAAAAAGAAACAAGTTGCTTCTAGGATGAGAGAGCTGCAGAAAAATGCCAACTGCTAATGAAAACCCAGGTAAATCCTTATCCAGAAAATAAGGATTGGGTACAGTACCTAGAATGTGGGAAAAAATGAACCCGCATTTTCTGTGAAAAGGGCGGGGGGCAGAAATCAGTTGTAGAAAGTCAAAGACTAAATAAACTCTAGTTCATACTATGCACAAAAGTAAATTCCAGAAGACATAAAGGATGGAATAATGAAACTTTAAAATGTTCTGAAGAAAATCTAGAATAACTTTGTGATCTCACTGTGAAAAGGGAGTTTTTAAAAAATCATAAACAAAAATGTTGTTTTAAGCAGAAGACATAAAATAAGATTTGGTCCCCCTGAATATTAACCTTCATCAGGTGATGAAAGGAGACAGAGACAGAGACCCAAATTGGAGCACCGGACAGAAATCTCAAGGTCCAAATCAG
>NW_004949123.1:2286711-2295499 GCF_000317375.1 Microtus ochrogaster | reverse complement strand
AAAATAATTATTTGTAAAAAAATAAAAATAAAATAAGATTTGGTGAAGTTGATAGTATCTGTACAGTAAATTAAGTCATTCTAGAAATGAAAAATAAAGGCTGGAGAAGTGGCTCAGTTGCTAGTGCTTGCCTAGCATGTGCAAAGCACTGGATTCAAACCACACCCCATAAACTAGGTGTAATTATGCGTGCCTATGATCTCAACACTTAGAGAATGTGGGCAAGAAGATTAGGAGTTCACGATCATCCTCAGCTACACAAAGAGTTCCAGGCCAGCCTGGACTACATGAACTGATGATGACCATGAGATGATGATGATGATGATGATGATGATGATGATGATGATGATGATGATGATGATGATGATGATGGTCACAAACATAATAAAATTACTTGCAACTAAGAAAATAGTGGTGTTCAGAAAGCATAAGGAATTCTATAGGTTAGTAAGGAAAAGACAAATGACTTATTAAATAGGCAAAGACTCTAAATAGGGACCCACATAACCTGTAAATTAGTATTTCTACATAGCAACAGTACTTGTCTTATTACTATGTCCTCATTTCTTCTTTGTTCCCACTTAGATAACAGGATCCACCATCTACTTAATTGTTCTTCTTTCCTGGGACTGAACTGAGGGCCTTATGCTGAAATCCCCAACCCTCAGGTTCATTTTTTAAAATATCATTATTTAATAAATGTTACTTTTTATACAATTATGCCTACCTATTACCTGGATAAAATAATAAGTCTCACAGTTTAACAGAAAAATAGTGAAACATGATAAATACTCTAACACTCTGGACATTTGACTTAAATTTTGCATATGGATACTGCATTTACTTCATTTCCTCCCTCCATCTCCTCCTATACCCCCTTGAGTCCTTCTCAAGCTCATTGCCTCTTCTTTATTCATTATCATTGTTGCATATATATAATGAGTTATTAAATAAATACCACATGCTTGGTCCCTTTAGTGTTGCTTATACGTGCATTATTTTATGACTGAGCGTGATACTGGATAGCTAATTAGGGGCTCATCATCGAGGAAAGCTGACTCTTCGTCTCTGCAGTCATTAGTTGCCTGTAGATCTTCGTCTAGGGGCTGGGCCTTAGGAAATTTCCTTCGTCCATAGCAGCATGTCAACTGACAGTGTCTTTATTCAAGCCTTTTGTTAGATCACCATATTGTTGAGGGTTTATGGGTACAGCTTCCCTGTTACACATGGAAGACACAATTTACTGCAGATGAAATACACATACACTCACATGTATGTATTTCAGGGTAAACATAATATGATTCCCTACATCATGTTCAAATGGCTGAAGATTGAAACACACACAGAGACACAGGTCATCCTTGAAGCCAGAATTCCCCCTTTGTTGTGCTCAGGGGCCGCTTATGTAGGGATAGCCACGCTCCAGCCAAACGCACCAGAAACCACTCTCCTGCCATCAGGAACTCCTGCGGGTCTCGTGCTCAGAGCGGTTGTAGGTACTCAGAGCAGGGGACAACAAGTTGTTCAGGATTTGGGGGTTCACTGCTCCCAACACTATAGATTTAGCAAATGAGCAATCTTTCCTAATTTTTTAACTTTATTGCCCTTTAGAAACAGCCTAGGGCCGGGCGGTGGTGGCGCACGCCTTTAATTCCAGCACTCGGGAGGCAGAGGCAGGCGGATCTCTGTGAGTTCGAGGCCAGCCTGGTCTACAAGAGCTAGTTCCAGGACAGCTAGTTTCAACAAAGCTACAAAGAAACCTTGTCTTGAAAAAACTAGAAAAAGAAAAGAGAAACAGCCTAGGATAGAGATTAGGTGTAATTTTGAAGTTTTGACAGTAGAGGGCAGCAAAGCATCAGGACAGCTTAAGAGTTCCTTTGTGGCCCCCCCATGCAGACATTTTTCCATACATAGAATTCATTCAGTGACTTTTCCCTCAGAATCAATAACATATCTTAGTTATAAATACAGAAAGTATGTAAATATGTTTCTATTAAAATTCATTCATGATTTGCCAAAACACATTTTGCTTTTTTTTTACTATTTTATTTTATTTTTTTACATTTTCCCTCTGTGTTAAAAAGCTGACGAGCTGAGGACATGCACTGCGTCAGTTTTCTCACAAAGGTTGTAGTTTATCTGTCTTTCTGGTGCCTTTCCAAGTCAATGCTCAAGTAAAAGCCAGGGATAGGAACACCAAGCCACCTGCGGCTGTTCAAAGACGGGTAGCCCCATGTTATCTGTGGTCAGCGTCTCTCTGCAGCGTGCAGTTTGATAACCCTCCCTTATAACAGATCCTTTGGATATATTTCAGATAAACAATATCCACATGGCCCTAATGTTTCAAAACGCAACTGTAGCGAAGTGTTTGTGTTAAATCATTTGGGGGGGGGGGAAGCTTTCCGGGGGGGAGGGGGAGCTTTTCCTGTCTGAGTGTGTCATTTGGAGTTGTGCGGAAGTCCCTCTTGCTTACCTTTGGTTTGGAAGGCTATTGGCTGAAGTTGTTTATGGAACACCCACTTGTTCCTGAATTTATGGACAGTCAGAGAAAGAGGTTTTGTTTTGTTTTGTTTTTAAATTTGAGTTAAGGCAGTTTCCTGGGTAATTTGTTACAACAAATTACCAGGAACTGGGTGATTGCACGCAACAGAAATTTACTCTAAGGGTTCAAAGAGGCCAGAAGATCAGAATGAAGGCAGTGAGAACTGCTTCCTGCTGGAGTCTCTGAGGGCGAATGCACCCCTAGACCTTTTCTGGTTTCCACAGACTTGGCTTTATTGGCTCATTGGCGTTGAGGAAACTCGTTATTTAACCTAGTACATGAGGTAAAGGGTTTTCATATTCCTTCGGAGAAATAGCGAATAGGAAAACTATGCTTCCCTTGATGGGAATAATGAGGATAAATGAGTATTTTATATTCAGAATAAATGCATCCAAACATAAAATCAAATGAGTGGGTTTGTAGTTTATACATTCATATACTTATTTATTGAGACAGGGTCTTCACTGTTTATCTCCAGCTGACCTGAAGCTCGCAGTGTAGACCAGGCTGGTCCTAAATTCATCGAAATTTGCCTGTCTCTGCCTCCCAAGTGGCAGAAGGAAAGCCATGTGCCTCCATTCGCTCCGATTCTACTCTAGTTTAAATTCTTGTGCTCATAGTATTTGCTCCTGTTTTACAGAGGTTTCCAAGCATCTTACAAAATAATTAATATACATCATGCACAATATAAAATTAATGCTATCCATTGTCAGAAATAGTGTATATTTTCACTAAACCTGGAGGATTAGTCATGATTCTGTAAGTGGAAGAGACAGCAAAAATCCTTGCTCTAAGTCGAGTCCCACAAGTCTTTTCTGTAACAATTTACCTTTACCTTACTGAAAGGGCAGCAGAGAACACCTCAAGTAGGCTTCCAGCTAATGGGTGTTTTATCTTGTCTCATAAGCTACAGAAAAAAATAGAGCAAATTTATATAAAGTTGAAACCTATAGCACACACTGAATTGAAAATAACCCCAAGTAACCTCAAAACAATCATTTCCTGACTCTTCATCTGTAGAAGACAACGCAGTCAGTCCCCACTTAAGAATTTTATCCAAATGAAGTTTTAGGAGCCAAATTCCAATGTAATCGTGATTCATATTACCCTAGAAACATTTTCCCAATTCTTAGATAGAACTGAGTCAAGACATGAAAATACAGACGATAGAGGAAAATGCAGTCACGGGACACGCAGTGAAAGCAAAGCATTCTGAAAATGCACCATCGGGCATCGTTGCTATGGAGACATCAAAGTGTTCTCACAGAAACCTAGATGCTATAGTCCACTACACACTTAGTCATATTTAGTGAATGAGCTCTGTTTGCTCTTAACCAAGACATTATGCCACACATGTCTCTGAAATCAGTTGGATGTCTTAGTATCATAAAAAGGAAGCAGTGCATCACTTCCTGAAGAGAGCAAAGTTTTTTACAGCAATGATTTGTTTTAAAACATACCACTGAGTGATGAAGATTGCACACAGTGTCTTTTTTAGATTCCTAAAATAACGGCAACAACAGGGAGCTGTTTGCCAACTGTTTTGTTAAAATGAGGCCCAGAATGCTTAAGCAAACTCAGTGGAGGCATTTTGGGCAACTGGAGAGAACTAAGACAACAGTCCAATTTATTCACAACAACAAATGTCTTTAGGTAGCTGAGCCATCTGTGGCCAGTGCATTGCTGTCTTCCCAGCTACTGGGGAGGCTGAGGCAAGAAGAACGGGAAAGGGGGAAGGGGGTTAAAGAAGAACAAAAGAGAAACTGAACATCCTGAATGAAAATGTGGAAGTACTGAGAACAGATGTCCCAAGTAAATTCTCTCTATTCTTGCATTCTGGAGTCCTAAAACTCTCCCCACCACCACCACCACTGCCACAAACTAAAGCTCCAGTGTTCTAGCTCTGAAGTGCAGACAGCCCAAAGTTAGTCTCTGTGAAAGCAGAGGCTAGCTGTCCACCAAGAATTTGTGTTTCTCATTCCTTAGTGCTGATGCTTCTGAGAGGTGACCACCAGGGCAGGACCTTCATTCTCTGGTCTCTGTCACATGAAGCATCTAACTACATGGAATGTGAGTAGATGTGATGTGTGACATCACAAGCAAGGGTGGGGCCGGGGAAGTAACTGTAATAGAACTCATGCTTAGCACGTGAGGTACTAGGTTCGATCCCGAGTGTAAAACAAAGGAGGTAGGGAGGAGGGGAAGAAAAGACAGAAGAGAAGGAGGGAGGGAGGGAGGGAGGGAGGATCCTTTTTATACTATGGTTTGCTTTTTGACCAGCCAAAAGCAGAAGGCACCAAGGCCCAAGGAGAAGCTAGCAGTCCCCATGGGAGAAACCTATGTCTCTGAATGTCAGAAACCACCTGCCAAGCAGGAACACTCACATTAGACTATGATAGGAACCAGAAACAAGCGCATATATTTTAAAGCATTGAGACTTGGAGGCTTCTTTAGGTAATTAGTGTTGCATGATCACCCTTCCCATGTACACAGCTCCTAGGGATAGTAGTGTTCCTACTACCCATGAGATTAAGGTAAACAGTATGATCCAGAGACATCAGAAGTCATCCATAGAGTCAGAAAAAAAAAATTAAGCTGGGCACACACATTTAATCTCAGCACTCAGGAGGCAGAAGCAGATTAGTCTCTATTAGTTTAAGGTCAACCTGGTCGACACAGTGAGACCCTCTGTCAAAAATAAGTAAATAAATCTAAAATAAGCATTAAACACTTTTAGGTAGTGTTCATCAAGAAGGTTGTAAAGTTATTTCTGCCCATAAAACTAGAATGAGATAACACTACCCCCTTATCCTGACCTCACTACACATATTAAAACAAAAATCCAAAAGAAGAAACCTTAGAGGGACTGGAGAGATGGCTCTGTAGTTAAGAGCAATTATCTGCTCTCCCAGAGGACTCAGGTTTGATTCCCAGCACCCACATGTCAACCCACAACTGTCTAGAACTCCAGTCCTAGGAGGTGTGACGCCCTCTTCAACCTCTCTGGGAATTATATTCACGTGGTATACTAACATACATGCAAGCAAACAACCATACATATTAAAAAAACTAAAAATTTTTTCAGCATGTGACTTGAAATTTTAAAAACCAAAGGAAGGCCTACAGTCTGTCTAGCCTGTGTTCTCCCCTAGAAATTAAAGCAAAAGATAAACAGACAAAACCCCACAGAAGAATTTTAAGAAGCATAAGTACATAAGGCGTGCTATCTAACACTTAAAATGTTTTTATTGCTTATTCATTTATACTAAGGGTGGGTGTCCCCGTGCTCATATGAAGGTCAGAGGAAACTTGCCGGAATTGGTTCTCTCCTTCCACCATGTCTGTCCTGGGGACTGAACTCGGGTATCAGGCTTGGTGGCACATGCCTTTGCTGCATCCCCAACCCATGAACTAGCTTCTTATAAAAAAAATTATAGACAAATGATAGGCAGATGCTGCATTCATAGATAGACAGACAGAGGAATAATCTCGAGTTACAGAATGCCATGATTTACCATGAAGATAAATAGATCAATACTGTTTATCTTAATCTCTCCTTTGCTTGCTTGACTTCCTGAGATCTCACTGTGGATCATCTTTAATAGAATTGATCCAGACAGCTTTCAGGAGTTTCTGACTATTGTGTTTGTAGGTCTGTTTTCTCATGGGAGCAGGAAAACTATCCCAATAGCTACGTACATGGGAAGGGTGATCATGGCAACGCTAACTACCAAAGAAGCCTCCAAGTCTCAATGCTTGAAAATACACACGTTTGTTTCTCATTCATATTGTGTCTAATGTTAGTGTTTCTGCTTGGCTGGTGGGTTTTGGCACTCAGAGACCTAGGCTAGCCATCCATTATAGTGAATAATGCCATTCATTATCATGAATAATGTCATTTAATATAAGACTAATGAATGACAATCAAGACAAATGAAAGCACATTACATGTCCTGAAATTCTTTTTTTCTATTTTTATTGCGCTCTACATTTTTCTCTGCTCTTTTCCCTGCCTCTCCCCTCCCCTTCAATGCTCTCCCAAGGTCCCCATGCTCCCAATTTACTCATGAGACCTTATCTTTTTCTACTTTCTACTTCCCATGTAGATTAGATCTATATATGTCTCTCTTAGAGTCCTTATTGTTGTCTAAGTTCTCTGGGATTGTGATTTGTAGGCTGGCTTTCTTTGCTTTATGTTTAAAAACCACTTATGAGTGAATACATATAATAATTGTCTTCCTGGGTCTAGGTTACCTCACTCAAAATAATGTTTTCTAGCTCCATCCATTTGCCTGCAAAATTCAAAATGTCATTATGTTTTTCTGCTGTGTTGTACTTCATTGTGTAAATGTACCACAGTTTTCTTATCTATTTTTCAGTAGAGAAGCATTTAGGTTGTTTCCAGGTTCTAGCTATGACAAACAAAGCTGCTATGAACATTGTTAAGCACATGTCCTTGTGGCATGGTTGAGCATCCTTTGAATATATACCCAAAAGTAGTATTGCTGAGTCTTGAGGAAGGTTGTTTCCTAATTTTCTAAGAAAGCGCCACACTGATATCCAAAAGGGCTGTACCAGCTTGCATTCCCACCAGCAACGCAGGAGTGTTTCCTTTACTCCACAACCTCTCCAGCATAAGTTGTCATCAGTGTTTTTGATCTTGGCCATTGTTACAGATGGAATCTCAGATTTGTTTAGATTTGCATTTCTCTGATGACTAAGGATGTTGAGCATTTCCTTAAATATCTTTTAGCCATTTTAGATTCCTCTGTTGGGAGTTCTCTGTTTAGGTCTGTACTCCATTTTTTTTAATTGGATTATGTGTTCTTTTGGTGTTCAATTTCTTGAGTTCTTTGTATATTCGGGTGATCATACCTCTGTCTGATGTGGGGTTAGTGATGATCTTTTCCCATTCTATAGGTTGTTGTTTTGTCTTGTTGACCATGTCCTTTGCTTTGCAGAAGCTTCTCAGTTTCAGGAGGTCCCATTTATTAATTGTTTCTCTTAGTGGCTGTGCTACTGAGGTTATATTTAGGAAGTGATATTCTGTACCAATGTGTTCAAGTATATTTCTCACTTTCTCTTCTATGAGGTTCAGTGTGGTTGGCTTTATGTTGAGGTCTTTGATCCATTTGTACTTGAGTTTTTTTCATGGTGATAGATATGGATCTATTCTCATTCTTCTACATATTGATATCCAGTTATACCAGCACCACTTGTTAAATATGCTTTCTTTTTTCCATTTGATATTTTTTGCTTCTTTGTCAAAAATCAGATGTTCGAAGGTGTGTGGATTCAATTCAGTTTCATTGGTCCTCCTATCTGTTTTTATGCCAATACCAGGCTGTTTTCAGTACTGTAGCTCTGTTGTAGAGTTTGAAGTCAGGGATTGATATGCCTACAGAAATCCTATGAAATTGTTTTTGAAGATTTATTTATTATGTATACAGTGTGCTGCCTGCATGTTTCCCACACATGGGAAGAGGGCACCAGATCTCATTACAGATGGTTGTGAACCATCATGTGCTAGGAATTGAACTCAGGACCTCTGGAAGAGCAGCCAGTGCTCTTTACCTCTGAGCCATCTCTCCAGACCATCCTATGAAATTTTTAATGTACAGGGCTTTGGTGGCCAGCCTTGTGCCACTTACATTTCTTGTGAGCTACTTTCTCTTCCTACATAAACGCTCACTTTCTGCTTAACTTTGCACTTTCTTCCAACCTCTTCCAGTGGTGCCGAGAATCACACCAAGGACACATGTGTACTCTGCAAACAAGTCAGCTCTGAGCTCTACCCCCTACCCTCTTGAAATTTTAGAATACCAGAGACTGAGAATGTTTAATTTTGATTTTGGTTTGGTTTGGTTTTGGAGACAGTCTCATGTGGCCCCGACTGGCCTTCAGCTCTGGTCCTCTTTTTTCAGCTCCTCAAGTGCTGAGATTGCAGCCTGTTGTTAGCACACCCACGAGAAGCTGTATCATTAATTCTTATTACTGTGGTAAGAACATAAACATGATAGCCATCTCATTAACAAAACATTCTGTTTGTAGTACACATTTTCCATATCTAGAGCTTACTCACCCCAGTGTAGAAATAGGAGCGGTGGGCTGCTTCCCGCCACCCTGGCAGCCTCCGGCTAGCTTTACTCGAAATAATTACACGGACACTGTGTTCATTTAATCACCGCTTGGCCCTTTAGCTCTAGCCCTTACTGGCTAATTCTGATATCCCGATCAACCCATCTC
>NW_004949123.1:2282863-2285734 GCF_000317375.1 Microtus ochrogaster | reverse complement strand
TGATTATCTATTAACAAGCTTACATTTTAAGTGAACTACATAATCACAATATCTTAATAGCAGAAATATGCATATACATATAACAAAATTGACCTTAAATCTCTATCAATAAAGCGAAATCTATACTAATACAAATTATTCATATCTATATCACCCCAGAAAATGAAACTCTCTACCCAGAGAACAGCACCTGCTCATTTCCTCTTCCCCAGCCCTGGAAACTACCCTTCTACTCTCTGCACCCATGGGTTTGACCGCTTAGCTACTTCCTGTAAGTGGAAACATACGGGACTGTCATTGTGCGGTGAACTTATTTCACTCAGCACAGTATCACCCATATTGTCACAAATGGTAGCATTTCCTTTTCACAACTAGATAACATTCTATCGTCTGTATATACACATTTTCTTGATCTGCCACCTGTCATATCTGGGTTCTTATGCACAGTGCTGCAATGCACACAGTGTTTTTCAAGGCTTTTAGGTAGGAATTTTTTTTAATGAACTATAACAAACTAGCATCTCACCGCAAACACTCCTAGAACTGAATGAAGCAGGCCCTTCTCAGGTCTCGAGAAAAGAGGTTTGACCATGCTGCCTGTGGAGGTGCATGCCTTTAATCCCATCACACAGCAGGTAGAGACAGATGGATTTCCTGATTCAGAAGCCATCCTGATCTACATGGTAAGTTCCAGGGCAGTTAGGGCTGCATAGTGAGACTCTGTCTTTAAAAGAAGCAAACAAACAAAACTATTTGCATGTAGAGTTTGTATTCTGTCAAATTATACATCGATGTGAAGGACACTACAGACGTTTTCAGGTTTACAGCTACACAGACGTTTTCGCTCCCAGTAGCTTCTTCTGTTGAAATATTTGGAAATATTCCACAGGCATGAGGGGGAAAAAAGAACAAAGAGGAAAAGGAAGAACACAAGAAGGGGTGTGACTCGGGTTCACTCCAAAGCAATCCCAGGCTGTAGGTGTGCTGGTTTACAAAACAGTAGTAATTGGAATAGAAGCCAGTGAGTCCCAGCATGATGCCGTCAAGAAGAGAGTAAACACACTAAAACACACAGTCTGCAGAAAAGGCAAATGACTGTGGAAACTAATGATACCAGCAACCTGGTGAAGAGCATATGCTTCCTCTGAAGACAAAAGAAGGACAAATTGAAATTCTAAAAAAGACAAACAACAAAAATTGTATCTGAAAGTCATGATAAAATTACAAATCACTTAAAACATGTCACCATTTTAAGCAAATTTCCAAAATTATGAAAGATGGGTTTGTTTAGTTTGGAAAGAAAAACAACTTCTCTTTGACTCCATAAAAATGGGAAATGTGAGTTTTGCATGTAGTGTGCCTGAGCAGTAACCAATAATTAGTCACAGTAGTATAAGCTAGGGGAAGACGTTTTCTAGGTTCTCTCTACCTCTACCTTGCACACAAGTATCCAATATCCCAAAGTGCCACCCCATCACATGGCTAACACATTAGTCCTGAACATTTTCAAAGCCAATGAAACCAGTTATCATTCCTACGGTTAGTTTTCTTGTGTTGTGACCAAATGGCCACCAGAAAAAAATTAAGGGAGGACAGTTGGTTGCAGGGTGTGGTTTGAAGGGGGCAGTCCATCACATGGAGAAGGCAAGGAGCAACTCTAGCCATGCCAACTGAAGCTTGAGGTAGGGTCCTCCACACGGAAGTAGCCAAGGATACCACTGTATCAAGAGCCCACCTTCAGGACCTCACTTCCTCCTGATAGGTCCTGCTTTCTAAAGGTTGATGACATCATAAAACAGCACCACCAGCTGAGCATCAGAATCCAGACACATGGACCTGTGGTGCTCAGTTCAGATTCAGACTGTAGACATTTGGGGGTGTTTGTTTCCTGATAGATAGCTATATGGACATCACCAAAATTGTCACTATGTGAACTCCAGGGCTCTCTCTTCTACCTGGTTGTCAGCTTCGGGAGAATTCACCCAGGATTTTAACATTTGATCTTATTTTCTCCCCTCTGCATCACATGCCTTGGCTTGGCCCCTTTATGAGATTGCCAAAAGCAAGTGAACAAACAAAAGCAAGCATCAGTCAGTAAGCAGAAGGAGTTTTGCTCCTTTCACCGAAAACAGTGCTTCCTGCCCCAGAAGCAAGGCCCCAGCCCTGGTGGACACCACCAGGGGAGACTAAACTGAATGCTGGGAGAAAGAAGGCGGAGTCAAAGAGACACCATGTAGCTGCCAAAGGGGAATGATGCAAGCTGCCAGCTGCAACCTTGCCAATAGGCCATGACCCTCATGGTAAGATATAAACTAATAGAAATGGGTAAATTTAAGATGAGTTAGCCAGAAATATGCTTAAGCTATTGGCCAAACAGTATTGCAAATAATATAGTTTCTGTGTGGTTATTTCAGTTCTGGGCAGCCGGGAACAAACAAGCGGTCTCCTACTACAAATGACAAGCAGTACATGATGTTTTTTTTAAAAGGACTAAAAATATTATTTATAGAGCATTGGATTTTGAAAATTGACCTAAAGATTTTATAAGAGACTCCAATGTATAGGTTATGGATGTTGTTCATTATGCTTATTAACGAACAAATTTTAAGAGTGCTTTGCAGGGATGGGGCATAGCTTGGTAGTAGATCCCGGGTATGCATGGGGCTGTGGGTTCAATCCCCAGCACCCGAAAGAAACAAGGAAGAGCAGGACAAAAGAAAGAAGAAGGCATGTTATAGTGTTAGGGTTTTTAGAGATTTTTTTATTTTGTGTGTGTGTGAGTGTGCATGCGTGTGTGTGTGTGTGTGTGTGTGTGTGTGTGTGTGTGTGTGTGTGTGTGAATTCCATGTGTGTGTGTGGGGCTACCCATAG
>NW_004949123.1:2280041-2282763 GCF_000317375.1 Microtus ochrogaster | reverse complement strand
GTGTGTGTGTGTGTGTGTGTGTGTGTGTGTGTGTGTGTGTGTGTGAATTCCATGTGTGTGGGGCTACCCATAGAGGCAGAAGAAGGTACCAGATCTCCTGGAGCTGGAATTGCTGGTGGTTGTGAGCCACCCGACATGAGCGTCAGGAACCAAACACGGATCCTCTGCAAGAATAGCCTGTGTTCTTACAAACTGAGCCAGCTCTCCAGCCACAGTTTGAGAATTAATATTGTACCATTGTTTTCTCTAACAGTGCTGAGTCCTCAAGGATTATTATCCCCTGGCATTCTTGATTCTTGAAAAAAAGTCTGTTTGTCATATATAAATTTAACTATATAAACTTAAGCCTGGCCCTCAATTTTCTAAAACAGAGAAACAACTTTTGGAAGGATCCCTTCTCTTACATAATTTAAATGTCAGAACTTGACCCTCAACTCTTGCAGTGCTGTGGAAACAAGGCCTTTCTAAAGCATCCATAACTTGGGGTTTCTATGAGGCCAGCATCCAGCTCCCATCTTCCTCAGTCTCAATTCCGTCCATCCTGGTGTCCCAGCCAGAAACCTGGGAGTGATTCTGATCCTCCCTCTCCCTCACTTTCCCTTCCACTTGCTGCTGACCATGACTCAGAAATATGTCCTGAACCTTTCACATTCTGTGCTTAAAGGTAGTCCACGTCAATCTTATCTCACATCTGGTCCGGTAATACAGCAACTTTTAAAATAAATATAATGAAAACCTCATAATTCTTGCTATGGCTCAGGAACTCTTTAAGTACTTTACCTGTTTTCCTGCGTTTAGTCCTCTTAGCTGCTCCGTAATGGATTCTAGTCCATTCCCACTTCAAGCTGTGAAACAGCATACAGAGAAGATGAGTAACTTGCCCCAAGTCACACAGGGGGCGTTTTGGTTAGTCATGATTGTACACTTGATTGAATTGTAAAGCACTGAGGATATCGGTAAAGAACACTTCTGGGTGTGTCTGCGAGGGTGTTTTCTACAAGGATTATACTAAAGGAGACCTGACCTAAGTGTGTAAGAACCATCCAATCCGTTGTGGCTCTTTCACTCTGGGTCTGCTCTTCGGTGGTCAGAGAGTGAGCAACTTTGCTCTTGTGTTCCCCTGTGCCGTGATGTGTATCACAATCCACGAACAACAGAGGCAGCCAACCGCAGACCCTCTGAACCATGGAGACAAAATCAGTCTTTCCTGCTTGTGTCGGGTATTTGTCATGGCAACAGAAGAGGGACTAATCCGCCTAAAATGCGGAGGATTCAGTGGTCAGCCCCTAACTGACCATTGCTATCTTCTAAACTGATTCCCACACCACAGCCTGGGGGTTGCTTAAAACAGGTAACTCCTATGTGGGAGCAGAAGCTCATGCAAGACAGCAAACAGCTTTGCTCCTCCTAGCCTGTTCAAGTCAGCACGAAGACACGTTCTTTCCCAGCAGCTAGGGCAAGTTCTTTGCCCCTCCCCTTCCACCCTGTCCTAAAGTATCATTTCAATAGTGAAAATGCCCAGCCTGGCATGTTGCTCAAAACTGTGAACTTCCTTTTCAGCAAAGGCTTCCTCTCCGATATCCACCCAAACTTGCTTGGACTGGTGGCTTTTGTGGTGGAAGCCATCTCCTCCCTTCTGGCTCTCATCCACTTCATTCTCTCTGCTGACCTTTGACCAGCAAGGGGTGGAAGGAATGATAAGGGCCAGGGGTGCCTCCCAGAACAGGCACAGCTGTCTGACAGCTTTGATGCACTCTGGCCACAGAAGGAGCAGTGGAATCGTGCTCTTGGGGTAACCTGTTTCTGAGACAGGGTTTCTGATAGCCTGGGCTGGACTGGAACTCAGTCTCCCTGCCCTGGGTCCCTAGATGTGAACTAAAGCTCCTCAGGACAGTTTGGGAGCAGTTTGGGGGTTCCTCTGCAATGTCCCCTGACAAGTTCCATCCAAGTGGCAAAGCCTCAGGCACAGCTGGACATTTTCTGCTAAGGCTGTCCACAGTGGGTCAAAGGCCTCTTAAGTGTGATCACTCTTTAAAGGCCCCCAACTGTATACTGCTACAAAGAATCTCATTCCTTTGAGCTTCCAGTGAAAGGTTGCTGTTATTTTCCAAGCAGTTCCTTACTTGAGTGCCAGTAAACTATTTCCCATGTACCTCTGTGACTTAGAAGGTACTAGTTAAACCCTTCATGTGGTTGTAATAAAGGCTTCATGGCCAGGCCTGAGGCGAAACAAAAGTACTTGTGGCCCTTCCCCAATCTCATGACCTATAAAGACTCTTTCCATAGAAGTCTTCCCAAATTCAGCTGCCTGCTCCTATCCTCAGCTTCAACACTAGGTATGCAGCCTTAAGAGGGGTATGGGAGCAAGGACCAACAACCCTAGGTTGTGAGTTTGCTTCATTATCTTGTACTTCACTAAACCAAGACTCATAGGCTAGGTAAGAACTCTGCCCCTGAGCTACATGCCCAGCATCACAGGTTTAGCTTTAAGTGATTCTTCTGTAGTTTTTTCTTGCTAATCTGGTTCAAACACTCACTGTGGAACATGGGGGTAGTTGAGGCCTCCCACTGAAGTTGAGCCAGAAGCACTCCTGTTTCAATATCCTCTTAGAAACACGAGTCATGAGACAGAGACCCACACTGGAGCACCAGACTGAGCTCCCAAGGTCCCAATGAGGAGCAGAAGGAGGGAGAACATGAGCAAAGAAGTAGGGACCACGAG
>NW_004949123.1:2262705-2279506 GCF_000317375.1 Microtus ochrogaster | reverse complement strand
CTCTCATACCACTCTTCCTGTACTTGGCCACTGTGATGATTTGAATGAAAATGGCCCCTGTAGGCTCATAGGGAGTGGCACTGTTAGGAGGTATGTCCTTGTTGGAGGAAATGTGTCAATGGGGTGGGCTTTGAGATTTCAGATGTTCAAGCCAGGCCCAGTGTGTCTCGCTCCTCCTGCTGCCTGTGGATCCAGATGTAGAACTCTTAGCTACTTCTCCAGCACCATGTATACCTGCATGCCATTAAGTTCTCCACCATGACTACAATGAACTAACATATGAACTGTAAGCCAGACACAATTAAATGTTTTCCTTATAAGTGTTGGTGTGGTCATGGTTTCTCTTCACAGCAATAGAAACACTAAGACTGCCATCCTGGTCTTCTAGTAGGTTCTTGAATTCCTTATGCTCTCTCCTACCTCCAGGTGTACATATTCACATGATCCTACAATATCCTCTGCTCACTACCTTCTGTTTTCTTATTGTGAAGTCTCAGTTTAAACATTACCTGACCTTGCCCATTCTTACTCATATATACTATTTCAATTTACAAACTTTGATCCAAGTTATATTTGTGTGCTTACTAATTTGTGCTAATATAGCCCAAGAGTGGTCAACTACTTGCTAAAAGGTTCTATTTTCCTCCCGGGAATATAGTTGTACCACATTTCCCAGCATCCCTTGTAGCTGGATGCAGCCTTTTAACCTTTCTAAGCCAAGGTAATTTGGTAGAAAAAGACAACTTCCAGGTCTGGACTGTTAAATCCTGCCATGTACAATCTTCCATTCAACTTTTCCATTGATCAACTTCATGAAGAAGGTTCTGGGGACTCAGAGGAATATATAATCACAAAAGGAAAGTGGTCTGAGTTAATGCTAGGGGGTGGGTGTCCGGCATAGTCAAGGTACCAGAAACAATCTTGTTGGTTAAAACCAACACTTCCTGTGTTAAGCCACTGAATCTTCTTTTTAGAGAACTATTCTTGGGACTAGAGGGTTGGGATCAGCAAATTAAGAGTTCATACCGCTCTTTCAAAGAAGCTGGGTTCAGTTCCCAGCACCTACATGGAAGCTAGTAATCTTCTGTAGCCCAGTTCCAGGGGAACTAACACCCATAAACTCAAACAAGCACATGTACAGAAATAATATGAGGTGAGGGAGTTTTTGAGACAAGATTTCTCTGTGTAGCCCTGGAACTTGCTCTATATACCAGGCTAGCCTCGAACTCTTAGAGATCCACTGGCCTCTACCTCCCAGGTGCTGGAACTAAATGAATGCACCACTTCCACCTGGATAATAATAAATATTTTTAAAGGAACTGTTCCAACCAGCACACTAAAGAAGTAATTACAGAACTAGATTAATGCCATCTTAAACCCTGATGAGTTGATAAAGATAGACAATGATCATCAATTACAATTATTTGTGATAGGAAGAAAGATCTGAGAATATTGAGTGCTTCGCCAAATCATGAACTCTATTTTCTATTTACATTTGCCTCCAAATAATTGTATTTAACCTAGGCTTGCCTGCTTTCATTCTGTCTTTCTTTCTTTCTTTCTTTCTTTCTTTCTTTCTTTCTTTCTTTCTTTCTTTTTTACTATGTAGCCCAGGCTGGTCTGGAACTCAGTCACCTGCCTCTGTCTCCTGCATGCTGGGATTACCAGTGTGCACAATCACACCTTACACAGCCCCAGACCTTTAATTGCATCAATACATTGCGATCTCCATTTTTATCCCCAGTTCCAATAATCCCTGTAAAGTTTTAGATTTCCATTTCAAATACCTTGACAGAGTCTCTACCTTGCTGTTAATAAAGAATCTCAAAGATTAATATGCTACAATCAAACGATGTCTTTCAGAAAAAAAAACATTTCCCTTTCTCTTCTATACCTGAGTAGAAGTGTCTAAGTCACCTCCATCTCTCACGCAGTCACAGTCTCCTCTGGTCTCCTACAGTGAGGTGACCTCAAGCCAGGACTAACAACTTAGACCTGTGACCCCAGCTGCTCCTGAGGTTAGGCCAAGTGAATCACAAGTTCAAAGCTGATTCGCCAACTTACAGAGACCTCGTCTTGAAGTAAAACAGGGCCAAGATGATAACAAAAATAGGGTGATACAGAACAAAGGCATGAAGATCAATAGAGCCAGACAGAAACCCAGATAAAAACCCAGGCAACTACAGCCACCGCATTTTTTAGAAACTATTTATTTTTCATGGCTTTCACATCATGTATCTCGATTCCATTCATTTCCCCATCCCTTCATATCTGCCTTCTACCCTTGCAATCTCCTCCAAAAAATAAAATAACATTTAAAATGGAAAAGGGGGGGATAAAATCTCATCGCGGAAGCTGCAGTGTGACACAGTGAGTCACACAGTACACCCGTTAGTCCATATATCTTTACTTGGAAGTGTTCATTGCGATGAGTCACAGGGTTCATTCGAAGCCTCTGACTTCTGCTATCCATCCCTCACTGGGGCTCCTCTAGGACATCCTGTTGCTGCCCTGTCACAGAGATCCTGCAGCTTTAGATCTGCAGGACCAGCCCCTTCATGTGCTCCAGCAGATCACAGAGGGTGTGGATGTTGGGGTGGGCCAACTCAAAGCCCTGGTTCTGGACCTGGCTGGTGGCAGCGTTGGTCCACCTGCCAGCTCTTTCCGATCCTCATCACCACCAGGATGAGCTCTCCTGCACCCCCTCCTCCCAGTTCACCCTGCCCAACAGGCGGCAGGGCCGGTTCTTCTGCTTGGATGCCCTCAGAGCCGGTTCTTCCACTCTGTAGTCCAGGCAAGGTGCAGGGGACACTCTCCGAAGCGCTGCTGCTGGCGAGGGGTAGAGCCCACTCTCCCTCACTCATGTCCTCCGGGTCAGCTCTCCCAACTGACACAGGTATTGAGGGACAGGAGCATCTCTTCCTCACCCATGCCGCTCGCTGTATGGCAGATAACGGATGGGGCCAGATCTCCCACACTCATGTTCTGGGCTCTGGCTCACCCGCACCCTAATCTACAGGGTCAACTCTATTGTGTTGCCCCGTTCTCCTGAGTGCTGGCTGCAGTTGATGAGGGGCTGGGTCAGAGCGCCCTGCCTGCCACAGGTGGGGAGGGGGAAGGGGGAAGGGACGGCATATTTCTTTCACAAATGCCACCACATGGCAGACAGGGCAGGGGGAGGACAGCTCTCCCACTCTCGCACCCTCGGAGCCAGCTTGCCTACGCCTCCTCCGAGAACGGAGTCAGCTCTACAGTGCTGCCCAGACAAGGTGTGCGAGGACCCTCGCTCCCGAGTGATGTGGCCAGTGATGGGCGGGGCCGACTCTGTGCAGCCCTAGCCTCAGGGCCTTCAGTGGTATCAGGAGCCTGGGACATTAACACAGACCATGGATGCGGCAGGGCATGACCCTTGGCAGCAGCCCAGGCTCGACATCACCATATCCCCAATGGCAAACAAGTCGCCCACCTCAGGCCGTCCTTCACTGCCTTCACCTCTTCAGAACTGCCTCTCTCCAGAGGACATGAACCATTGTGTCTCTCTCCCTTACCACACCATATATTTGCTTACCATAACAGTGCCAGACCGTCTGGCATGGCTTCCCTAAGTACCATATTTAGTTCCAAAATTAAAATAAAATTAAAATTAGGTGAAAAATGAAACACCAATCAGAAAATGGCACAGCCTTGTTCAAAACCCTTGCACAGCTTCCTAAAATGTAAAATAAAATTTAAACTTGTTTCACGTTGTCTCTCTGACTTCATTTCTTTCCACCACTCTCTCAGTGGCTTCCTCTGCTCCTTTGTTCCTTGAAAACAATCAGAGGGTTCCTGCCTTGCTGTCAGCACTTGCCACTGCATGGCCCAGAGTGCCTCCCCAGAATGTTCTCCCAACACATCTGCCCTCAGCATTGGCACTCCTTAGAAGGCTTTCTAGTGCCCCCCAGTGCCCCCCCCAGTCTGTCCCAGCCATGCAGCTGTCAGCCACATTCAGAGGGACTAGTTTGGTTCTATGCTTGTTCCTTCCCGGTCCTGCTGGAGTTGGTGAGCTCCCATTAGCTCAGTAAACTGTTTCAGTGTGTGTACCCATCATGGTCTTGACCTCCTTGCTCATATTCTCACTCCCCCCACTCTTCAACTGGACTTTGGAAGCTCAGTCCAGTGCTCCAGTGAGAGTCTCTGCCTCTGTTTCCATCAGTTGCTGGATGAAGGTTCTATGATCACCATAAGATATTCATCAGTCTAACTACAGGGCAAGTCAAGAATAGGCCCCCTATCCTCTATTGCTAAGGGTCTTAGCTACTGGCTTTTTGGGGAACCTATTCTCTTTGGATGATACCTTGCTCAACCTATTTATAGTGGTGAGGGCCTTAGACCCTCCCTAAACACCATGCTTTGCCCTCTAGGAGGATTGGATAGGGGTGGGGTAGGAGTGTATGTGGGGGAAATGGGAGGAGGGGAAGAAGTGGGAACTTGGATTGGTTTGTATAATGAAAAAAGATAGTTTGTTTTCTTTTTGAAAATAATTTTTGAAAAAAAGCTGTTTGAATTGGTGACTGCCTTGCTGCCATGTCTCCAAGGTAATGCACAGCCTGTAGTCTGTCTGTGCTACTCAGTCTGCAATGAGAGAATGCCGATTAGCTTAAGTTTTTGTTTGGTTTTTGTTTTTGGTTGTTTGGGCTTTGGTTCTGTTATTTTGATGCCATTTGTTCTTGTTATTGATTTTCATAATTTGCTCATTGTTTATGTTGACTGCCCCTTTAAAGCCCCTTGGGAGAAAAAAAAATGTACTATTAATAATAAAGACAAAATTTCCAAAAAAAAAAAAAAGAGAGAGAGAGAGAAGGCGTTCTAGAGCAACCTATCTAAAAGAGGACCTTGCTCTCTCTCTCCCTCTGCCTCTCTCTCTTTCTGTCTCTCTCTCACACACACACATACACACACACACACACACACACACACACACCATTTGACCTTCAGTTTACCCTATTCTACTTTTCTTCATTGTGTTTGTCACTCCTTGAGATCAGCTATCTTCCTGTTTGTTATTTGTGTGTTTAAACCTTACCTCATCTCATGACAGAAGCTTCACTAGTGCAGGAGTTTGCCTTGTCCTCTCCTGTTTCTTTGAGTTGCCAGTGAGTGGGAACTAACACACTCTATCTAAGATCTCTTTCTCTCCATAGTACATATATATTCATATCTATATGAATAGACAAATGAAATGAATTTGTAAATACCTGAGCATGAAGCCTTAATTACAGTTTTGAACATAATTTAGGAAACCCCAGAGTTCCTGTTACTTAGTGGCTGGGTGATGTTGGTAGAGTTACCTCCTCTGTGTCTCTCATCTTATTCATCTGGAAGATGGAAGACCTCATGTCTAGTTCATTGAAAGTGATGGCTCCATGGAGTACTGAGGCTACATCCATGCCTGGGAGCCACGGTATGACAACCGCTTGCTAATGTTACTGTCATCCCAGAACTAGACTTCCCAGAGTTTAAATTGACAAGGTGGAGGAAAGGAGCCTTCTCGCCTTGTAAAGGAAATCTTAAAATCGTAGCCAACCAGGCCCTACATAGCCGGGGCTACACAGAAACGGCACAGGCAGAAAGGGGTGACAAACGGGCCACGTTGAAAATGTTCTATGCAGGGAGCCAGACAGGATCGCCATTACAAGATGGCGCCGACATCCTGTCTTGTTGGAAATAAACAACTCCATATTTGGCTATGCCTTTGGGAGCTGCGTGTCCCCCGCTTCCCGAATGCAGGGTGGTTTAGAGTCCTTGGGCCTATCCCGATGCAGTCTGGTGTCAGCTGATGGTGGCAACCAATCACAGGGCGACCAGTGTGCCTACTCCCTATATAAGCAGCTGCTTTAGTGCTCTGGGGGGGGTGGGGCCTCGCTTCCTGCTCTCCCTCAACCAAGGGCACTCCATTAAAGCGTGATCTGAGAAGAATCCTCGTGTGGTGGTTGTTCTTTCTCGCTGGTCAAGAAGTTCGCCGCAGTTCTAGTGTGCACAGCCCCTCACCCCTGCTACTGACACTTATCTGGAGGCAGGGACATTGTTCTGACCCATGCTTGTCACACTAATGCAAGGCAAGGAAATGTAACCCGGAAAGAGGATCTTCAAATGAAGGTACTTGTTAGCTGAGACGAGCTAAAGACGACACAGAAAAAAAAAAAAAAAAAAAAAAAAAAAAAAAAAAAAAAAAAAAAAAAAAAAAAAAAAAAAAAAAAAAAAAAAAAAAAAGCTAAAAGTAGAAGTGAACACTGCATGCTTTTGACAAAACTTGCTTCCAAATCAGTTATTTACTAGTGCTTCTTTTTCCAGACAGGCAGAAATTGTCCATCTTGCCGTTCTGTTTTTGCTTCGCGACTCAGCCACCACTTTCCTGCTACATTCTCTTTTGAGCAAACCGACTTGCCAAGCGTTCAGTCTTCTGGTTCCCACACGCAACCTCTCAACTTCTCCCAGTCAGCATTTTGAAACTTGCCAAAGAAAGGAACCGATGCTCTGGGTCTCCATCTACCTTAAGCCTGGGTTTCCCCCTCCCTCACTCAACCTAACAGTCCCCAGCTAACTGTTTACCAAGCTAGCCCTTAAGATCTGAACACGAGTTTGAAATTAGGAAAGTTAGAGACTGGAGAGGTTGCTCAGTGGTTAGGAGCCCTGGCTGGTCTTCAAGGACCTAACTCCCAGCAGCCACATGGTGGCTCACAAGCCTCTGGATATTCATTCCCAGGGAATCTGACGCCTTCCTCTGGCCTCTGGGGCCACTGCTTGCACTTGGCATTAAAACACATGCAGGCAAAACAGCCATACTCAATTAATTAATTAATTAGCATTACAATAATAAAATTAGGAAGGTTAATGGCGACTCTATAAATACTCTTCTAGATGGAGTCACCGCATATTGCTGCTGTAATTTCAGATTCAAAATGTAAAACCATAATAAATAGGGCATAAAGTATCGCCTGAGACATTCTGTGTTGCAAATGCACTCACTTGTAGTCAAGTCTTCTTCGTTCACCTGTTTAGTCCCAGAGTAAAATAGCCATTTTTTGCAAACTGTTGTTTGAAAACCTATTTTAAAAACACCTCTTGTTTTCCATTTGTTTCTCTTCATTCTGAAACCAATACTTCTTAGAAAAACAGTCCAGCTGGGAAGCTGTATTTCACTTCATGACAGTAATTGCCTCTGAGCTATTGATCTTAAGCTTATTAACAATATCAGATTAATCTAAAAAGTCCTTCCTTTTAAACGTTCAAAGAGCTTCTGAGCTAAAGCATTAAGCCCTTCATGGGGTGAGAATTTTTTGCAGTTAAAAATAGAGGTCTTTTGTGCTATTTTGAGAATCTCCTTGGTTAAAGAGCTTGTATGAGGTAAGAAAATCTATATACCTCAAACAGTGTCTAACAAGGAAGGTCAAGTAGAGGCTGCAGGAAGCATTTCTCCAACCCATCAATATGAGGTCATAAATATGCTTAAGTAATAAGAGAAACAACATTAAATAGAAGTGACCACGTCACTCATTGTTATTAGAATGCAAAGATCCAAGATGATGTTCTCAGTGTACTTCTCTCTCTCCCTCTCGCTCTCTCCCAGAATGCAATGTAAATATGCTTCTTCCTTGTAAGAATATATTTTGCCTGTTGAAGTCTGTTTCTCCTTCTGTATTTGGAAGTGCCACCACACTCTATCAAGAAGACTTGGTAAAAATCAATAAATAATAAAAATTGAGTAAACACATGGGCCACTTGTTCCTGTTGGTTGCCATTTTACAATAACCTTCCATGAGCCCGTTCCTCTCTGTGAGTCTCTACTAGTTCCTAGTGCAGAAGGATTGCCTGCCCTGTTAAGATAGCTAACTTTATAATGGGTCCCTATGTTTAACTTTTGCCCATCTCATCATATATTAAATACTGTCAAAACTGGCCTCCAATTCACTATGTAGCTGAGGATGACCTTCAGCTTCTCAGCCTCTGGCCTCCACCTCCCAAGTTCTGGGATTATAAACAGGCGCCTACAGAATAGACCCCCAGGCTTTGTGCATGCTAAACAAGGGCTCCATCTCAGATTAATGTCCTCAATGAGTGTCTACAATTTGTTCACTTCTTTGTTCGAATGCTTTAAAACTGACAAATAAAGTCTGGATTCCCCAAGCCTCGATCTTTGTTTCCTCTAGTTTCACAGGTCATTTCTCTTGTGTTCTCACATAAATTCTTCTCTCTAAACTTCATGTCTTCCTGTCTCAGAAACGGCCCTCCTTCCTTGCTTGCCTCCGTAGCTCACACACTTCTTTCAAGACTCGAGGTCTAACTCAAGGCCACATCCTCCACAAAGTCTTCTTGTGCTGTTTATCTGGAAGTATCTGTTTCTTCCTGTAAGGTCTCTGCAGAGGGTAAGCAATTGGCTCTCTCTCTCTTTCCCTACACTCAGTGTTCTGGGAAGATCCTGCTTTTGGCCATTTAAAACCCTCTATGGAGTTCATAATAATATTCTGGTCAACTAAACAAGAATAATTGAAGAGATAGAAAGGTATACACCCAATAAATGAGAAGGAACAGCATGCCCATTTCTATTGTGAAAGAATATATAATCTAATAGAAAAATACTGAACTTGATACTGCTGTGAGACACTCTAGCAAGAAAGAGAAAAAACACTTTGAAGGCAGTAAATATTTATGTCCAAGCACACTTTTCACCAGGCAGTGGTGGCGCACGCCTTTAATCCCAGGCAGTGGCAGGTAGATCTCTGTGAGTTCGAGGGTAACTTGGTCTACAAGAGCTAGTTCCAGGACAGGCTCCAAAGATACAGAGAAACCCTATCTGGAAAAACCAAAAGAGAAAGAGAGACTTTTCTGAGAAATATCGCCTAGAAACATTTTTTTTAACTAATAAATACTCTCTGTTACAAAGTGTATGGAGTGTGTGTGTGTGTGTGTGTGTGTGTGTGTGTGTGTGTGTGTGTGTGTGAGACCGTCGCAGCTGCAGTTGTGAGTCACCTGCTGTGGTTGCTGGGATCTGAACTCTGGTCCTCTGACAGAGCAGTATATACTCTTAACCACTGAGCCATCTCCCCAGCTCCTTGTCGATGGTTTTTTTAATTAATTAATTTATTTATATTATTTAATTAAAAATTTCCACCTCCCATTTCCCTCCCGCTCCCCCCATTCCCCTTCCCCTCCCTCTCCAGTCCAAAGAGCAATCGGGGTTCCCTGCTGTGTGGGAAGTCCAAGGTCCTCCCTCCTCCATCCAGGACTAGGAAGGTGAGCATCCAAACAGACTAGGCTCCCACAAAGTCATTACATGCAGAGGATCAAACCCTGATGTGGGAATGATTTCTTATTAATAAAGAAACTGCCTAGGCCCATTTCATAGGCTAACCCTTAGGTAGGCGGAGAAAACAGAACAGGATGCTGAGAGAAAGAAGCTGAGTCAGTGAGTCGCCATGGTTCCAGCACTCCAAGCAGATGCAGGTTAAGATCATTCCTGGTAAGCCAGCTTGTGGGCTACACAGATTAATAGAAATGGGTTAGATCAATATGTAAGAGCTAGCCAATAAGAGGCTGAAACTAATGGGTCAGGCAGTGTTTAAAAGAATACAGTTTCCGTGTAATTATTTCGGGTATAAAGCTAGCCGTGTGGGCGGCCGGATGCTGGGGACGCAGCTCTGCCGCTCCTATTTCAACAAAACCCAGTGCCATTGACTTTGGCTTCTCAGTCAGCCCTCCTTGTTGGTGGTTTTTAATGGGCAAACGTGCAAATTCGTTCATTTCTATTTCTGTTTTGTTATCACAAAGTGCTGCGGGATGGGCTCTACATAGTTCAAATATGAAATACTGCCATCTCTTAATATTTCCCAAATTAATTTGTCTCCTGGGAAGTCATTTCTCAATGAATAAATTCTGTATTTCACTAGGGAGCTCTGAGATCATCTTTCGGACATTCAGATTCATTTTAATGTGTGCCTACCCAGCAAAGTGCCTGCTACCTAAGAAAATAAAATATATATTGAATGAATGAAGCAACCAATCAGCAACCAGCCAGTCACCAAGTGAGCATGCTCACCGTGCTGGTTAGATGGTCCTGCTTCTGGGTGACAGCTCTGCAGAGAAACAGCTGATGAAAAGGTAGGCAGAAAACAGGCACTTAGCATATATTAGTTGAGTTCAATGCACATCATTTTAGAAGGTAGATAAAATGTGCTTCTGCTTATTGCGCTCTTCTTTGAGTACATGGTGGGTTTTGCATATAATTAACAAGTGCTTACGTAGTCTTCCTCAGTGCTAACTCCTTGAGGACTAAGATGTCATAGTGTCAAGAAGACCCATCTTCCCTACCTTCAACTCCTGTGATGCTTAGAAGATGCTCAGATGTTTGCTGAGTGAGCGGCTGAGCGGAGGCCTCTGTTCTCCAGAGACATTGGCTACGTGAGGCTATTGAACAATTGGAATTAAGTAAAATCTTAGACGTTGTACACTGGTCCCATCAAGTGACCGGTGACTCCCGCACTGCACAGAGCGGAGACGCCTCCCATCGTTGCACAAGGCCCTCCTGGACAGCGCTGGTCTAGACAGTTTCCTTCATTTTGCAGAACAGAATGAGCCCAAGGAAGTTCTCACTCGCTCAGATTAAACCATCCGAAGCCGTGCTGGGGCTGGGACCGTGACCCAGCCCTGCTGCTCTTACATTACACCTCCCGAGGAATATTTCAGAATCCTGACTGGAGCCTGAACTTGGAGTGCAGTGGCATAGGAAATATTGTCATTGTCTTAGGATGGCTGCAGAAGCTATTTTATTTAGTCAGCTGAATGTTTTATCAAAAAAGAAAAATGTAAAAAGAAAAAAAGGGCCTGAGAGGCGTGTGCTGGTGATGCTGAAGGAGAGACCCGCGCCCAGTTTAAAGGTATCTAGCTGAGCAAATGGCATAGCGCTCCGGTTTGCTCCAATTTAACTATACAACCCACTCTTAAAACAGGGTCTGATTTGACGAGCACTCTTTTGCTTTTGTGAGGCTTCATTTAAATCATTTCTTGGTAACAATTTATTCCAAAAAAATCATCTGACCCTCAAGCAACAAATCAATAAAAATCTGTTATGATTTGGAGTTCAGGGGCTAGAGGAATGGTCCAATGGTTAGACCTTCCAACTGCTCCTGCAGAGGAACAAACCTATGCCTGTTTCCCAACTTGCATCTGGCAGCTCACAACTAGCTTCAGGGGCTAGGACACTGTCTTCTGGCCTCCAGAGGCACCCACATGCATGGGTACCTACCCGTACATAGAGACGCATGTGTACCCTTAATTAAAAATAATCTTTTTACAAAGACCTTGGTGTTTAAAGTTGTTTTGGTTCAAATTCCCAGAAAGTCATCTCAGGTGTCTTAGAAAACATCAGCACTTTCTGCCCAAAAGGTATTTGTTTATGGAATTGGTGTGGAGTGTTCCCTGGAAGGAGAGCTCTCATTCATTGGATGGGGCAGAAATAATAACAGAGACTTAGTCCTTCCCTGACCGTTCATACTCACTGAACAGGAGACTATAAAGGAGGCGGGAGAGTAGGAGCCAAATGGAGTGAGATATGACCCCCCCCCATGTCCCTCTGTACCCTTTTCCCACTTGGAACTACTTCCAGCCAAGATGCTTTTATACGACCCAATATATATAGGGACATAAAAACAAGCATCACTGATAATAAACATTAGGGGTATTTTCTCTTCTTAGATGCTTTTACCAGCACATAGGTTTCATTGCAAAATCCTCACACACACTGTTCTAGTTTATTTTTTTGTTGTTCTAATAAAACATCGACCAGAAACAAGTTGGAGAAGAAAGGGTTTGATTGACTTACGCATCCTGATCACAGTCTATCCCTGAGGGAAGTCGGGGCTGGAACTCACGCAGGAACAGAGGTAGAAACCGTGGAGGGACACTGCTTGCTGGCTGGCATCCGGGCACAGGGCCAGCTACCTCTCTTAAACCTCCCAGGACCAACTGCTCAGGAATGGCACCTCCCACAGGGACCCAGGCTCTACCACATAAATCAGCCACCAAGAAAATGCCACACAGACAATCTGATGGGGGCGGTTCCTCATTGAGGTTCCTCGTCCAAGAGACTCTAGCTTGTGTCAAAACTAACAAAAACTAACCAGCACATGTGTATAATGTCATTGTCACCTCCCTTACCTTCTCTCACCCCGACTTTCCCTGAAGCCCTTGTTTTTCCTCGAGAAGTCCCCCTACATTTTTGTCTTTTGTGTGTGTGAGAGCCACTGACTGAGTTTGGTTTTTTCTTTTACTTTTTTATTGATTCTTTGTGGATTTCACATGATGCATCTCAATCCCATTTGTCTCCCATCCCTTTGTATCAACCCTGCCCTTGCAGACTCCCCCCAAAATAAAATAAAATTTAAAAACCTCATCTCTCATCGTGGAAGCTGTGGTGTGATGTAGTGAGTCACACAGTTTGCCCTTTAGTTCACAGGTCTAAATCAGGGGTCTGGTTCAGGACCTCTGGCTTCTGCTACACCCTGGATCCTGGGCCTTCACTGGGCATCCTCTTGGATATCCTGTTGTTCCCTTTGGCATAGATCCTGCAGCTTTGGATCTGCGGGTCTGGTCCCTTTCACATGGTCCAGCTGTTCATTAATGGGATAGGTGTTGGGGTGGGCCAACTCATGGCCCTGGTTCTGGGCCTGGGTGGTACCTGGGTTTGTCAGCTCACCAGCTCTCTCATCCTCAGCACCAGGGCAAGCTCTCCCTAGGTGCTGTAGCTGGTGAGGAGCAGAGCCCTCGCCTCACAGACTTCTGTGGTGATAGGAGCCATGGACACCAACACAGACCTCAGCTGTGGCTGTACCATAGATCTACACATGGCCTTTGGAGGCAGCCCACTCCTGGATGTCACCTAGCCCCAGGTGACAAGCCGGTTGCCCACCTCCACTTGTTCCTTGTCTTCTCCTCCTTAGATCTGCCTCTCTCCACAGGACATGAATCTTTCTGCCTCTCTCCACACTCTTTTCACCCCACCATCTATTTGCCCACCCATGGTTTATGAAGCAGACGACACTTTTTCCCCAGAACGATTAACTGCCAATAAATCCCGCAGACGCCTCCCCATCCACAATAAAATGTTAACGGGCCCAATCTTGCACTGGTGACAGTAGCAATGCATTCATGAGTGCTGCAGCTGTGTCACGCTCAGAAAACTTTCCATTAATATTACATTTATTCGATTTTTATTGATCTGTGCATGGGCACGCACACACTTGTGCATCCACACACACTTGGACGTGCATGTCTGCCTCGGCGCTTGTGCTGAAGGTCAGTAGGCAGCTCAGGGAAAGTTTCAGCTCTGTCCTTCTACCATGTGAGCCCTGGGGATGGAAGGCAGGTCAGTAGGCTCGGCTTGGCAGCAAGCACCTTTACCCCCTGAGCCAGAAGACATTTCGAAAGGCTTAGTTTTCATAATTAAACAACTTTTTTCTACAAAAGAAGAGAAGCAGCTTTTGGCGCTGTGCAGCGTAATGGCATGCAGAGTACAAAGCATGCGTGTTGTATTTAGAACCAAGGCTGTGGGGAAGTGTGATGCCCCGTGGGCAAGGTGCCAGAAGCACACTGGCTTCGTTACACACTGGACTAAGAATCAACTTTTGGTTGTTGCACATCCAGAAAACTTACTGTTGCTAAAATATTCACTGCCCCCACATGAGTAACAACGCTGAATGAGGTCAGTGCCTACAGTTTAAGAAACTAGGACCTAGGCCCCTTCAGAGGGTCATTGCCGTTCAGCTAAAGAACACCCACTCTAGTGATATCCTGACAGGAAAGAAGTTGAATAAACACAGCCGCTTGCGACAGGAAAGTATATGATTGAATGTTTGCTTTTAAGAACAACAAAGACAGTTTGCCACCTTCACATAGAACTTTGAGCGTAGATTAAAACAAAACCACCGTGAAGGAGATCAAGCTTCAGAATTCAAATAGGACCCTCAGAAAGTGGCTGTGTTTCTTCCTTGAGAGCTATTGTTCCTCTATCCGGAAGATCAGGACTCAAGATGATCCAGTGTCGTTTCTTGGCGTCTGTAGATGTCTGCTTAACAAGGCAGCCAAAGAAAGACAGTGGTTTTGGCGGCGGCGGTGGTGGTGTTTTAAAATGTATTCATCATTGTGTTCAGACTTTATAGATGTCGTGGGAGTACACAGGTCATGTGGAGGTCAGAGGAGAGCTCTGTGGAGTCATTTCTCTCCTCCCACCTCCACACAGTTTTCAGTGATCAGATTCAAGTCTCCAGGTTTGGGAGGAAACCATCTTCTAAGCTCAAAAGATGCAAATTTTTTCAAACGCTGTATTTTCCTTGAAATGAAATATAAACGCCTTTTGAAAAGCTGGGTATATCATTATATAAGCTCTTATATTGCATCTTTTAATCAAGCCAAATAACTGTAGCTCATTTCTGTGTGTGTGTGTGTGTGTGTGTGTGTGTGTGTGTGTGTGTGTGTGTGTGTGTATGCATGTGTACAAGTGCCAATGGAGGCCAGACATGGTTGTCTAATCCCTTGCCATTTGTGAGCTGCCTCACGTGGGTGCTGACATCTGAACTCTGCTGTTACGATAGATGCTGTACCAACCCTTCAACCCTTGTGCTTAGGTTTTCTACAGTAATATTAAACTTGAATTTAGTTGTATCTGGACTTATATATAACTATAAATCATTATAAACTTATAAATTACACACAGCATAACACCTTAAGCAAATATGGCAAATTAACAACAACCAAAGCTTCACTTAGACAATAAACATTTGTTGGAGAAGTTCTTACCTGCTCCAGGCACACAATATGTATTTTAGTGGGAAACACTGAGAAATCAAATGTTTAAACACTATGCTAGAATGTCATCCTAGTAAGAATGAAGCCCTGAGTTCAACTCCTAGAAAAATCAAAAAGAAAAATTAAATATTTAACTGAAATAAGCTAGTCGCAGGAGGACAAATATCAGTATATGAGTTCTGTAGGTTAGTCAAATCCACAGAGAGACAATAGAATGGTCCTAGGGGCTGTAGCAGGTGGATTCGTTACTGTTCGTTGGATACAGTCTCCACTCTTCAAGATGGAGAGTTCTGGGAAGGATAATGGTGCACAAGATGTAGTTAATGTGCCTGAACCATATATTTAAAATATTTAAGATGGAACATTTTATGTATATTTACTACATTTAAAAATAATAATAATTAAAGGCCTGACAGTATCCGTGTAATTCATATTCTTGGCAGACAAGATGTCCTATGTGCAGTCTCCAGCCCCAACAGTAATAACTCTGTTACTGCTGTCTTAAAATTAGATGATCATTTCTCACGCCTTCCAGACCAGTGTTCTGGTCAGTGGAATTGAGAAAGAAAGTAGGGTCTTTGCTGTAAGGTGCCAGTAGGGAACTCAGGTTGCAGGAGACTTGATGCCCCCATCTCCCAAGATTATCTTTGATATCAACATCTGGCCATCAGATAAACAAAGAATTAAAGGATCATATGCATGGTGCTTTTATTGACCATGCCTGAAGTTTGCACACTAACTGGAAACTGTAGTCAAAATATTTACTCAAGCAAACAGGTTTCATGACGACCCAGAATTTTATGCCCTAGTCCATCTGTTTGGTCAACAAATAACCATGTAATCCTCTTGACGAAATAAATAATACACTCATTACCTCACCAAGACACTGGACTTAGGTTTGACAGTATGGAACACTGAGGTCATGCTGAAGAGTTTCCATGAGGTTTGGATGTGTTTCCACATCATACTGTGGTCCACTTATTATTGATGGGATGGATTCTTGTCCAGCCGCAGATAGGAGGCAGTGTCTGGACATATTTTTGACTGACTCAGCTAAGAGTGACAGGAAAAATTAGAGGCCAGGAATGCCTCTGAACTTTCTATAATGTCCTTGAGCGAATGCCTCTGAACATTCTATAGTATCTGTGAGCGAATGCCTCTGAACGTTCTATAATGTCTGTGAGCGCATGCCACTGAATATTCTATAATGTCGGTGAGCGAATGCCACTGAACATTCTATAATGTCCTTGAGTGAATGGGTCTGAACATTCTATAGTGTCTGTGACCAAATGCCTCGGAACGTTCTATAATGTCCTTGAGCGAATGCCTCTGAACATTCTATAGTGTCCGTGAGCAAATGCCTCTGAACATTCTATAATGTCCATGACCGAATGCCTCTGAACATTCTATAGTGTCCGTGAGCGAATGCCTCTGAACATTCTATAATGTCCGTGAGCGAATGCCAACATTCTATGATGTCCGTGAGCGAATGCCTAAGAACATTCTATAATGTCCTGACACAATACCTCTGAACATTCTATAGTGTCCGTGACCGAATGCCTCTGAACTTTCTATAGTGTCCGTGACCGAATACCTCTGAACATTCTATAGTGGTCGTGAGCGAATGCCTCTGAATATTCTATAGTGTCCGTGAGCGAATGTCTCTGAACATTCAATAATGTTCATGACCGAATGCCTCAGAACATTCTATAATGTCCATGAGCGAATGTCTCTGAACATTCTATAGTGTCCGTGACCGAATGCCTCTGAACATACTATAGTGTCCGTGAGCGAATGCCTCTGAACATTCTATAATATCCATGAGCGAACGAATCTGAACATTCTATAATGTCCTGACCCAATGCCTCGGAACATTCTATAATGTCCATGAGTGAGTGTCTCTGAACATTCTATAGTGTCCGTGACAGAATGCCTCTGAACATTCTACAGTGTCCGTGTCAGA
>NW_004949123.1:2258143-2258824 GCF_000317375.1 Microtus ochrogaster | reverse complement strand
TGAGAGAATGTCTCTGAACATATAATAATGCCTTTGACCGAATGCCTATGAATGAACATTCTATAATGTCCGTGAGCGAATGCCTCTGAACATTCTAAAATGTCCGTGAGCCAATGTCTCTGAGCATTCTATAGTGTCCGTGAGTGAATGCCTCTGAACATTCTATAGTGTCCATGACAGAATGCCTCTGAACATTCTATAATGTCCGTTGCCGAATGCCTCTGAACATTCTATAGTGTCCTTGAGCGAATGCCTCTAAACATTCTATAGTGTCCGTGAGCGAATGCCTCTGAACATTCCATATTGTCCGTGAGCGAATGCCTCTGTACATTCCATATTGTCCGTGAGCGAATGCCTCTGAACATTCTATCGTGTCCGTGACCAAATGCCTCTGAACATTCTATAGTGTCCGTGACCTAATGCCTCTGAACATTCTATAATGTCCGTGAGAGAATGTCTCTGAACATTGTATAGTTTCCGTGAGCGAATGCCTCTGAACATTCTATAGTGTTCGTGACCGAATGCCTCTGAACATTCTATAATGTCCGTGACCAAATGCCTCTGAACATTCTATAGTGTCCGTGACCGAATGCCTCTGAACATTCTATAGTGTCCATGACCCAATACCTCTGAACATTCTATAGTCTGTGAGCGAATGTCTCTGAACATTCAATAATGTCT
>NW_004949123.1:2241360-2257587 GCF_000317375.1 Microtus ochrogaster | reverse complement strand
GTGACCTAATGCCTCTGAACATTCTATAATGTCCGTGAGTGAATGCCTCTGAACATTCTATAATTTCCGTGAGCGAATGCCTCTGAACATTCTATAGTGTCCGTGACCGAATGCCTCTGAACATTCTATAGTGTCTTTGACTGAATGTCTGAACATTCTATTGTGTCCATCCCCACCACAGGCGGTCTGATACAGTGTATCGCCAGTTCATGAGCCAAGAGCTAATGAAACATCTTCCCCTCCTCCAGAGCAGTGACAGGACACATGATGTGGTAAATATTTCTAGCAGTGAAAGCAGGTGATGGCTAGTCCGTCACTAAGATCTAATTCCACTATTGTGATGGCTGAATGGTGAGGCACCTCCTTTGTTCATGGCCCTCTGTGGTTGCTTTTCTGGTCTCCTGAAGCTTTTTTTCTACTGTGGAATTTGAGTGGGAGTTTGGCAGCACCACTTTCTTGGGAAAAGCATAGCTTTTAAAACAGTTCTGGATAGACGGCAGTGGCGCATGCCTTTTATCCCAGCATTCAGGAGGCAGAGGCAGGCGGATCTCTGTGATTTTGAGGCCAGCCTGGGCTACAAAGCAAGTTTCAGCACAGCCAGGGCTACACAGAGGAACCCTGTCTCAAAAAGCAAAACAAAAGACAAACGAACAAACCTGAGATTTCTTATCAGTTTGCTTCCAGTCAGTTCCATGAGCCGATAACATTAAAGTGTCTCCAGATAATTCTCAGTCTTGATTTATTTCTTTGCTTCTTCGATCCTAAGACTTGGAGACCATTAGACTCTGAGTGGAGCCACACCCTAACCTAATCTTTACTGCGTGGCTGAGTCTTAATGCGCCCTCATTGCTCAAAAGCTTTTTCAGTCTCATTTTCTATTCTTTGAAGAATAGAGCAGCCAGTTTTTCCAACCCTCGAGGCTTCAAGTTTCCAATACTTTGTTTCCTTTCCACCCATGCCTAGAAACCGGCTAATTATTGCATGAGTGCATCTCGTGTTCGCGGTATCTTGTTGAAAGCAGCCAGCGGCCATAACCGACAGCATTCTCATTTTCCAGTATTTTTACAAAGGGATCTGTAGGCATCACGCTTTCCTTTCAGATTATTGCAGGCAGCTATGATCAAATGCCTTGTGCTATGGTTGGAACTGTGTATTGAAATCTAAGCCTTGTTATGAAATATTAAGAAGTGGGGCCTTCAAGAGGTGATTAGAGCACTCCTCTCGTGAATGGATTTATTCAATCAAGTAATTAATGGATTGATGGGTTAATGGACGATCTAGAATGAGTCTGCTATAAAAGCCAGTTTGGCCGGGTCTCCTTCAAGTTCCTCGGTTCTCCTCATGCGATGGATGCTCTTTGTCAGCATTTGACCTTGGACCAGAACCATAAGCTGAAATGAGCCTCTTCACTTTCCTTAGCCTATCTGTGCTATTATTCTTTTAGTAACAAAAACAATGGACCAATACACTTGTCAAGGATTTTCTGTTTTTCGGTCTCCAGCGTTTCCTTGTTCCTGCCTGAGTAGCTGGAGACGTTTATCATTTTACACTGCTTTCTGTAGCAGTTTTTGTATTAAGGCATTGCTAGTTGTTTGTGGCGAGAATACGTCAAACGTTCACAGTAAAAAAAAAATGTTTCGTGTTCACACAACACTCCAATGTAAGCATCACGGGCCAGGGGTGCAAAGGTGAAGTTAACCTCCGCTACACGGCCACCTAGGGACCCGGGTTCTGTCATCTTTGTCGCATAACTTCTAAAGTTTCCCTTGACAGCCCACTGTGACCAGCAGATGCCAGGAGTAAAGGAAGGTGACCTGTGGGAGGTTTCTATAGAGCCTGGAATTGGTGCCACAATTTCTTTCAAATGTTTAGGGGATTTAAATAAAAATGGATCATGCATCTTTCAGGAAACGTTCTCAAGGGAAGAGAGCACACCTCTCTTCCTCCCACCTTCTTGTCTTCCTGACTCCGCTGTGGCTGTGGTGATGCATTTCCAGCCGGCCTAGCTCTACCTCACACAATGGCTTTGGCTCTCGCTACTTTTTCTACCTGTCTGCTTTGAACGAGAAATGTTCTCCCCATGCTGGTGCTGGTGCCGACTTGATCCCCAGTTGATGGCACTATTTTAGGAGGTGGGGGAAACTAGGTGTTGAGAGGAGGAAATTAGTCATCAGAAGGGGGATAACTTTGAAGCATATTTTGGCCCTGCTCCCTTCCGGTTTCTTTCATCCTGCTTCCTGGCTACAGGGAGGTGAGCAGCCTCCACCACAAGCTCTATCAGGAGGTTCTGCCCCAAAACAACAGGTCCAGCTGTGCCCCGAAGCCATGAACCAAAACAAAATCTTTCCTTGTTCTCCTTGGGTATCGTCACAGGGACAGAAAGTGTGGCCAACACACCACCTCCACCTTCCTTTCTGAGAGGCAGCCACGCCCTTCAAGCAGTAGAGCACACTATAAGAACGTCAAACATTTGGCAACAATTCGTCCTGGAACATGCCCTGTAGCCCTGTCATGTTTGCCTGAGGTGAAAAACAGCTTAGTCCAAGTCATTTCAAGAAACACTTACTGACTACCTAGTAGTATCAGATATGCCAAACTTAACACCAAAGATTCAAAGATAACCAGCAAACTTCGCGGAACTCGCACGATGGGCGCTGAGAAACTCAGGTGTGTCATCTTGCGTTCTACCATACTCTTCAAAGAGGTCGGAAAAGTTTTTAAAAATTACACCTCTGAGGTTCCCTTGGCAATCAGACCATAGGTTCAAATAATGTCTGCTAAAGAGATGTACTTAAGATAAAGGCAGGTGTGAGTAAACACAGGCTATCTCCTGGCATTTGTGGCCGTTTGCAAGCAAGTTATGACGACATGAATATGGTACCTAGACGCCTCTTAAGGGCCTCGTGATGGGAGAGTTAGTAGCAGCATCCAATCATCAGCTCCACGTCTGCATTCTAGTCAGAACCAACCTGCCTGGTGCTGTTAGAACACACAGTCTCCAAATCTCCCTGGCCTGATACGAGTTTCTTCCTCAGTCCAATATGTTGGCTGTAGATGTGGGCAGTTGCTCTCTTCGTTCTTCTACAGAGACCAGAGCTCTTTTGATCTCGTGGTTATCCCATCTGAAGCCAAGTCTTCCCCATACCTCTCTATAATTGGTGAGACGGGGGAAAGATGGTCCAGAAAGCTGCTCCAAGTCTTGCTTCGTCTCCTCTTGGAAGTGGCATGTTGCTTCTCAGACAGTATTGGCTAGAACAGTGCTTCTCAGCCAGTGGGCCATGACCCCTCTGGCAAACCTCTGTCTCCAAAAAATATTTACATTATGATTCATAAGAGTAGCAAAATTCTAGTTATGAAGTAGAAGTGAAAATAATTTATGATTGGGAGCCACCACAACATGAGGAACCGTTTTAAAGCGTCGCAGCATTAGGAAGGCAGAGAACCACTAGGCTAGAAGGCACATAGCTATAACTGCCTACAAGGAGACTGGGAAATGCACACTTTCCTAGGACAGAAGATGGAGGAGACCAAGCAGGTGATTTGACATGGAATTCAGTATCCTGCAGATTTCCGATCCTCAATCCCTTCCAAGGACTTCAGAAGGACCAAAATGCTGAAAGAAAGACTTTTCTTTCTCAAAATATTTGGCCTTGTTTTGGATTCCAGCAGAGGATGCTGGCTGGACGTTCTGTGTGCTTACAGCTTTGGGGCCTCTTTCTTGGATCTGTTCCCACCCCTGCATGCCGCACAATGGCTATCTCCTCCAAACTGCCTTTTTCCTCCTCCTTTGCTCGCTGGCTTGGGCTGACTTGTGATCATGGGAAGCACCTGCAGATCCTAAGTGAGAAGATGAGCAACATCGGGGTTATTTCTCCCCACCTCTCTCGCCTCTCTCTGTATGGAACTCTGGAGTTCAGGGCCATTTCCTGCCTTCCTCCTGACTCATACCAGGTGTCTCATAGTCAAACTGTACGCTGTTTCCCAGTGTTACTACAGCTGGGGATCTTTATAAAGTGCAAATCTGAATACATCACTCATCCGGTTTAAAACACCAACGACTCTCCTTTACACCCATTCCAAGCAGGACCCTAAACTGCAGACAGACAGAACTGATTTCCCTTCCCTCTGCAACACAGGACCTCTTCCTCTGCGGCTCCACTCAGGAGAATAAGCTAGAAACGGCTCCCCACCCCCACCCTCATCCTCGGGCCTCAGCTCCAGCAGCACTAACCCCAGAAAGCACTGAACGTGGCTGCACGGTGTTATGGTCTATCCCAGCAACCTCCCTCTCCATCACTTACAGACAGATGTTACACTGCACTACAAGCCTCTGCTTGCTATCCTACACCCTCCATAGGATGTCGCCAGCCTCTGGGGCTCATCTCAGATCTATAAAGCGCTTGACATATGATAGGAACTCAGTAAGTGCCAGAAAGTTCCTGGATATTGCTGGACAGTTTGAACCCTCTTTGGACATACGCCGCCTCTCATTCAATGACAAAAATTAGTAAAGAAAAGGAAAAAAAGAGGCCCTTTTAGTCATCCTTCCTATTAACTACCATCTACTCACTTGTGAAACCATGCTAATATCACTTTGCCAGCATCTTTTATGGAAAAGTCTCTCACTAACGTAACCGATGACCTATTAGCTCTTCAGCCTTGTGACGGCTTTTTAACCCAAATTCTCCAGGATTGCAGTACACACATGTGCAAGCCTCTGTCTCGCTCCCTCCCTCTGTGTGTGTGTGTGTGTGTGTGTGTGTGTGTGTGTGTGTGTGTGTAGGCCAGAGGCCCACATCATTCACCAATGAGAAAGGGTCTCTAGCTGAACCTGGAGCTTGCCAGGAAGCCTCCCGTCTCTCACCCAATACCCCAGGAGATCTTAATAGCTAATGTTACAAGGTTCAAGCTCTTGGCTCTCAGGCCATCTCTCTCAATCTCTTTCTCGGGCCGCTTGTTCTTGGACGCCTTCACAGTCACCTCCTCCTCCATCTGCCCATTAAATATTCTCCAGAGCAACTCCTTCTTGCCCGCCTTCTGGGCTTCTGCCATCGGCGAATACCACAATTCCCAAATGCATATTTTCAACCTTAACCTTTCACAGGCACCGAGGCTCAACCTCGCTCCCTGCAAACTGCACAGATACTCATTATGTCCTCTGTCCCCAGCCTGCTCTCTAGCTCGCGATGCTCAGTCCCTTTATTCCTGCAAGTTAGCAGCATCACAATCCATGCCTTCCCGTCTTCCAGTCCCACGGGAGAGCATGCTTCCACTACCAAAGTCCCGCGCCCAAATGTTACGCCCTGTCTGAGTCTGTTTCTTCACCTGGAATGTCTCCCACTTTCTCCCAAATCCTAGCTACTCTAAAGTTCATAAAGTTGGTTTCTTTAAATTCATTACTTTCTCCTCTAAGTTCTATTTCATTTGAATTTAGTTCTATATTTTCCTCTGTCTTGAGTTTTGTCTTTTAAAAGTTGATAGGTATTATTGTTTGTGTGTGTGTGTGTGTGTGTGTGAGAGAGAGAGAGAGAGAGAGAGAGAGAGAGAGAGAGAGAGAGAGAGAAACAGAGATGTGTGTACATAGAAGCCTACATGTCATGGTGGCATTTGGGACTCACCGACAACTATGCTAGGCTGGTTCTCTTTGCATTTTTACATGGGTTCTCCGGGTCGAAGGTGCTTGGCCCATTGACAATGCACTGCATCCTAGTGTTGCCTTTTAAAGTTTTTAAAACATATTTATTGTGGGTGTGCATGCCTCACAGAGAACATGTGGAGGTCAGAAGCCAGCCTGTGGGATTAGGTAGTTGTTTCTTTCCACCAGAAGAGTTCCAGGAATCAAACTCACGTCGTAGGATAGCCTGCAAGTTCCTTTACCCAGTGACCCATCATGACCACCTCAGGACTCTAAAATTCGTAAGGGCAGTTTTAGGGTTTTGATCCTGGAGTCTAGCTAGCGACTAACAGTTTAGACAATTAGAAAATTTATATGACTAAAAACATGAGTGGGCTTGCAGAGATGGCACAGCAGTTCCAAAGGGCGCTGATTCATTTTCCAGGTTAATACTCCACTTTAAGAGGATCTGACACTCTTTCCTGGCCTCTCCTGGTACCTGGCACACACGTGGTACACAGGCACACACACAGGCAAGACACCCAGATACATAAATTGAATTTTAAAAAAATGACTAAATGAGTGATCTAAAAAGAAGAATCTTTTCGATTACGTCTTTCCAATGATTAAAAGGACCAGGCTGGAGGTATAGCTCAGTGAGGTTGCTTACTAACATGCACGAAAGCCCTGGGTTCGATCCCTAGAACTGCATAAACCTGGTATGGTGGCACATTCCTATCATCCTAACACGAGGATCACAAGTTCAACACCATCCTTGGCTATATCGGGAGTTTGAAGTCAGCCTGGGCTAGAGACTCTGACTGAAAAACAAAGCAAGCGAACCACAATAAATAACAACAAACAATTCCCCTGAAAACATTATGTAGCTAGGCTAACAACATAGATTTTTAACAATAGATACTATATGTTCTCTCTCTCTCTCTCTCTCTCTCTCTCTCTCTCTCTCTCTCTCTCTCTCTGTGTGTGTGTGTGTGTGTGTGTGTGTGTGTGTGTGTGTGTGTGTGATTCATTTAAGGAGAACTTCTTTTACGCATGCCTTCAGAGTCTGACTTCATGTGTTAATAGGTCACAGAATGGGCAGATTTTAAAGGGGGAAATATTTTAACTCCTCTAGTCCTTTTCCTGGGTGACAAGAATGAAATAAACAAGGTATCAAAGAGAGGAAACACAGGACACAGCCCCGTGTTTGGGCACTTGATGCGCCCACAACACATTTTAACCTTCTCCTTTCCCCTACTTAATCTTCCTCTAATGTTTCAGGGAATTTAGCGAATTTAGAGTCCCTAAAGAAAATGTAACGTTTGGGATTCCATTTGTCTCTCTCTGCCAACTCAGAGGCCATGAAATCACGGGGGGAGGGGAAGAAAAGGGGCGGTGCAAACCCAGAAAGGAAAGGCGCAGAGGAAGCTGCAGAAGGAAGCTTTTTCGGCTGGGTTTGTCTTTTTTTAACCCGCGGGAGGCGTGACGAGCTTACTGCCGTCGCGTGTAAGCTTCCCCAGCTTCCCCCGCCCGGCGTGCGCCCGACTGGAGTTTCTCCGCCCTCCGCCGGCCGCCAGCCCGCCCGCTTCCGCGCCGACTGCGCTTCAGGCCGCGGCCGCTAGGGGGCGCCTCGGGCCCGGAGGCGGCGGCGGCGACCGTTCTTCCAGCGGGCGCCTCTCCCTGCTCTCAGTCAGACGGGCGGCGGCGGCGGCAGCGAACGGGCGCCCATTCCCCGGGCGAGCTGCAAGGCGAGCGCTCCTGGCGGGCGGCCGGGACCCGCGCTGCAGCCGCCGGTGCGTTCCGGTCCGGGCTGCCGCCGCCACAGGCGGCCCCAGCTCCCGCCGGCTCGCGGCGCCCCCCGGCCGCGCCCCCACGCGCTGCTCGCGGCCCCGGCCATGGAGCTGGGCGGATCCGAGGCTCGGCCGAGCTGAGGCGGCGGCTCCCGTCTGCTCAGCCCGCTCGCCGGCGCCTGGCCCTCAAGATGATGAAGAAGAAGAAGTTTAAGTTTAAGGTGGACTTCGAGCTGGAGGAGCTCTCCTCGGTGCCCTTCGTCAACGGGGTCCTCTTCTGCAAGATGCGGCTGCTGGACGGCGGCAGCTTCACCGCCGAGTCCTCCAGGTAACGGGTCTCTCGAGCTGCTCTCCCGCGCTCGCACGCTCGCCGGCCGGCACGGGCTTGTTGCACGGCCAGCATCCATCCCCTTTGCTTGCTTGGCCCCTTTGCTCTGCCTAGCTGCCAGCCCAGTGAGCTCATCGTCCTCCGGGGACGAACCTGAGCTCAGTGGGGGCTTTGAGTGCTTCTCAGTGGGTTGGTCTGGTTGGCCTTGACTCAGGCTCTCCTGACTCCAGGTGGCCCCTGATGTCTGTTTTCCTCCCAGTTCTCTAGGAATGGGAGCGATTGAGACACAGGGGAGAGGATGCTTCTGGTTTTTCTGAAGACATTCCCATATTTGCACAATACAAGCTAGAACTTAAAGCTTTGAGAAGCAAAAATGACCCAAACGGTTCCAGTTCCAAGAGCGCCCACTCGGAACTGTCTGTGGGTTGACATTAATTCCTGTGACTTAGGACAGTCAGGCCAGGGGAGGACTTGGGTTACGCCTGGTCGGGCTTGACTTGACTCAAGTGTTCCTGGCAGATGAGGCTGTAGTCTTTGGCTTGCCTAAGAGCTCTGTGTCCATTTGATGAGTTGATATTCTCAATTACCCATCTTCTGGTGTCGCGGGTGCGTTTCAAAGTGGAGGACTTAGAAATAAGAGAGCCCAGTTGGGCGGTCGGTGGTTGTGCATACTTTTTGTCCCAGCACTCGGGAGGAAGAGGCAGGAGGATCTCTATAAGTTCGAGGCCAGCCTGGTCTACAAGAGCTAGTTCCAGGACAGACTCCAAAGCTACAAAGAAACCCTGTCTCGAAAAACAAAGAATTAAGAAAGCCCAGACAGACCCTGTCCTCATTTTGAAATGAGCCCCTAGGCACTGTGGGAGAATCCTTCAGCGGTGACAGAATGCGGCCATGTGTGGCAGGATTCCTTGAGTAAATTAAAGGCATTCACAGGTTTAGCCTTAGGTGTTTGTTTTTCTACAAGAAGACAGAAAATTAGAAGAAGTTTTGGAATGAATTTTTAAGTTCTCAAAGCCAAGGAGAAGGGCTAATCGCCAATGCATATTCTGTCTACATGTACTTAATTTTTACACTAAAAATATTGTTTTCATCTACCATCCGATTAATAATGTAAAGGAGATAATGTCAATGGGTTGTGGGTGGAAGCCAGAAAATCACCTTCTGTGGCACTAAGGAAACCTATGGAGGCCAGAAAACGCCTGATTGCTTAATGAACAGATGCTCAGGCGCTACTGATCCTCAAAATTACAAAATAAAAGTCCACCAAGGTTAATCTTTAATATTAAACTGTAATGACAAATCTGTGGGCATTCGGCTAAATGATTATATCACAACCATTTTAACACTCCTGTCAAAGAACAATGAACTGTGCAAAAACATATATGTGTGTATACATAGTGTATGGGATGGAGAAGCCTAAGCCAATCCTGAACGTCATATGGGGGTCAAGTGACAGCCTTACCCTGAGGCCTCAAAGTTTATCCCCTTCCCCCAGCCTGGAGCAGCTGGGCTTGAGCTTCTGGCACAGTGCTGACACCTGGTGGCCAGAACCCGGCTCTTCACCCTTCTTTCTGTTCTACCTCCTCTGCCTGGAGTGTTGCTTTGGCTTTGGCGTGCTTCTTCTCACAAGCCTGTTAGTCATCAAAAGCAGGCCTTTTTTTTTTTCCATTTTCCCAGTAAACAAGTCCACTGGGTCTTTTAAACATGCTTTCTTATTTACTACCCTAAGCGGGGCGATGAAGTGGACAGTTTATTTTCTAAGGAAATGAATTGAGTCTTGGGAAGCATACCTTCCCAAGACCCCCTCCTGTCTGATCAGGGAATCCAAGATGCTGGTCTGTGTGCTGTTGAAGAGTTCCTGAAGGCAGCTTCCTAATAATTTAAGATGCAAGGATTATAACCGGATTTATCCTCAGCAGGGGGATGGGGAGAGAAGCCAAGAAGCCTGGTGTTAAACAGACTCTTCCTCCAGCTAAAATCTGGCTTTGTCAAGAGAAAACTTCATGGGCTTACTTAGGTGTTCACAGGTAAAAACTGGAAAACTGAGATAGTCAGTGATTTGGGGGTTGTCTTGAGGACTGCATAGGACAGTGTCCCTGAAACGCTGTGGTCCTTTGGCGTTCAGTGATGAAGAAGTTGTGTTTGCTTAGATGTTCACCAATTCCTTTATCCTAAGTACCAAAGCATTGGCTTAGGAATGATCCCATGAGCTGGCTATATTGGTGCAGACCTGAGTTCTTGCAGAACGCAAGGTAGAAGCAGAAGGAGGCAAGCCTGGACTTCATGAGACAGCCTTAAAACACACATGCACACATAAACTTGAGCATGCACACAGACAGACAGGTGCACACACGCACACGCACACACACTCACACTCACACTCATCAATTAAGAAAAAAGATACCTTCCTCTACAGGGCGAAATAGAAAGCCTGAACTATCAAACTTATGTGCCGCCCCTAGACCATACAGCTCCGAATGCTAGATTTTAATTTTAAAAATCATTCTAGGGGACCTTAGTGAATCAGAAATGATTGGCACTAACATTTCTCCCCTAGCGATATGAAATGACTCCTGAGTAGAAGAATTGAAGCCGGCTCAAGACCGCCACCTTGAAAGGCCTGCCGACAAGATTATCTTTGATTAGTGGCGTAATTGTCTTGCCTGGATGATGAGCATGGCTTACTGCGCTTAGTCTGTTTGTACAAACCGTGTGATTCATGCTAAAAGCCTTCTGAGAGCCTAGAATTTTAGTCCGACTAAACAGAGGACAGTCACCTAAGCCGCCAGTCCTATTACACCTCACGAGTGTCCCTGCTAGACAGCATATTGCCACAGTCCAATGTGAGAGAAGCTGTGGCCTGATTCTGCTGTGCATCCAGGAACTGCAGTGTCTGCAGCAGTGAGTACGGCCGTGTGCTGAGTCCGCTGCACCCTAAGGAATCCCCAAGCCCTAAGCGTGGTCTTAGAGACCCCATACAAAAATCATATCTGTAGTATTGGAGAAGAGTCTTTTTCTTTTTTAAAGATTTATTTATTTTGTATACTGTGTTCCACTGCATGCATGCCTGCCAGAAGAGGGCACCAGATCTCACTACAGATGGGTGTGAGTCACCATGTGGTTGCTGGGAACTGAACTCAGGACCTCTGGAATAGCAGTCAAAACTCTTAACCTCTGAGCCAGCTCTAGAGAAGAGTTTTAGTAGATGCACAGAAGGTTACATAGCACGCGCGCACACACACAGAGACACACACACACACAACTTGGCTTTGCTCAAAAGCTAAACGTGCAAGCAGTTCATCTCATGGCTCACCAAGTATCACTTGAGCACATAGCAGATTCCTAGCTCTCTGTCTAGGGATGTGAGAAGCAAAGCAAATACAAGGGTCCACGAGGGAATTACCTCCAATTAACGAAATTAGATCATAGCTGTTTGCTGGCTGGACAGTAGGAGACATATGGCTTTCTGCTTTATCGGTGGCTCAGAGGCCATGTGAGTTTCAAGAAGAAAAGGCTTGTATTCCCGGCTGCAATATTTGCTGCAAGCTGCTTTAGTATTTCAGCTGAACATGCCGAGAGGGCGAGTTTGCACCGAGGAGGAAGTGAGGTGGGAGGACAGCTTGAGCAAGCCATTAATAGGGCTGGTGCTACAGCAGCTGAATGGCAGAGAGCTCATCTGAGCAGAAGCACAAGATAATATTAGAAAGGGGCTCCAAATAACATTATAGGATTTCCCTGCTCAAAGAATAGGATTCAATCCAGGATTCTTGAACAGCCCTGTAATGTGATTAAAGTGGAATTTAAGCTGGCCGGCAGCCTGCTCCTGTTTGGATTCAAGTGGCAATAGATAGATTAGAGACAGGGAGACCAATGAGAGACTGTGAGAGCTACCTGGGTCTGGTGAGGACCTGAGCGCAGGCTTTTCATGTCGGTCACTGGTGGTTGGTGATGCAGTGGCCGATGCCTTCCTTGCGCCATTGACAGAAGTAGGGAAGTTGAGGAAATGCTCTTTGGTTTGGAAGCAGGGGCATTGTCCATAGCTGTAGAACAGCACTTCTCACGCTGTGGGTCTTGACCACCACAGAGTTCGCATTTCAGATATCCTGCATATCAGGTGTTTACATTATGATTCATAACAGTAGCAGAATTACAGTTACAAAGGAGCAATGAAATAATTGTATGCGGGGGGGGGGTCCCCTCATGAGGGTGGCAGCGTTAGGAAGGTTGAGAACCACTGCTGTGGAGATATGAGGAGTTAAGTTGTTTGCTTCCTCTATTACATTTAAGATGACAATGGGCCTTCCAACTGATCAAAGGCACAGTTGTTTTGCTATGTGGATTTTTTATATTCTTGGCCCCTTGGAGCCATACTATCCTGCTTATTTTCCCGTTCTAATTCCCGTACACTGCTTTGTTTGTTTGTAGATGATGGCTGAAAATGAATTTTAGAAGGATCTAGACTCTCCTCTGAAGGTTTAATCAGTAAAAAGAGGCAATATGAAGGTCTTTATTTTGAATCAGTGATACTAAAAATGGCTAAGGCAAGCGGCTAGGTCTCACCACAGTCAGCAAAACATTTGAAATACAATGCACTGTGGTAACGGTCCACTCAGCCGAGCCAAGGGCTGCCTAATAAATTATTTTTGAAGACCTTTCAGAAAAACGTATTATTTGAATCTTTCCAGACCGCTCCTTAGGAAAGCATGTAAATCACTTTTAAAACTTCGGGGTTGTGAGGACGTGTTTAACTCTGGCCTATTTGAACAGAGGAAGGATGGGAAGCAAATCTCCCTACATACCTGTGATCTCCCAGTTTGCCTTGTCTCCACATGTGTGCATGTGTGTTACATGTGTTTGTGTTGGTAACTACGGAAGCTGCCAAGTTTCTCATGAGCTTGTGGAAAAAAACCCATGTGAATTCAGGGAGTGTCCGGGAAGCTAGCGAACACATCTGTGTACTGGATCTCTGACTCTGTAAACAAGCTAAAGGGATCTCTTTTTTCTTTTTGCCAGAGAACATCTTTGTTTTTGAGTTTTTAATTGCCTGCACATGTGTCCTTCTTTTTAGTTAATTTTTGCCATATGGAAAAAGTAAAAATGTTTTCATATTGGAAAACTTAGAGAAGCAAAAATAGCAAATATTGCCCATAAATGAACCATGCAAAGCTTACCACCATTGTTAATATTTTGGTATATACCATCATCGGTCCTTATATGTGCACACATACACACACACACAAAAAAAAAAAAAAACCCATACCTATCAGCGGTATTTAAAGGCCCATACCACCAAGCCTGGCCACTGATCTTTTTGAACTGAAATAAGATCTTGCTGTACCTAATATATTTTCAGTTACTCTTTCAGTAGTGTAATAGTCAATACAAAATATTTCAAATAGCTACATATTATCCTATTATATTCCAATGATTGAACTAAACCCCTCTGAAGGGGAGCACATCAGATGGGGGGAACGCTAATCAAATAACCCCACACTAGGTCCAAATAGGGTATAATAAGGGGTTCTTTATTAGAGGATTTTACTCACGGATCACAATGAGAAATAGGAATGGAATCCAACATCCAGGTGTAGGGAGCAGGGAGTGAGAGAGCGAGTGGGTGGTCCAGCAGGCTTCTTCTTGGTTCCCAAGGCCACACTCAACCTGGTCTACCCTCTCAAAGGCATTTTGTCTAAAAAAGAGAGTTCCAAACCCAATACAAAACTATATATAATAAGAACAGATAGCACGTATAAAGATTAGAATTACAACCAGCATAAACAAGAAACATATGCTAAATAGTTTAATAATTATTTTATTTTATCCTAAGGAGTTTAAATCTTGTAGCAGAAATGGCTTGGCTAAGTCATGAGAGGAAAGTAACTACTACTGTCTAGTCTTTAACCCCATCGAAGGCCTGAGAAGGGAGATAATATTACTTGAGTAAGCAGGAAGTGCAACCAAACAACTTCCAAAATGTGCAACAAATGACAGAGACAACTGGCTACCCGGGCAATCACCCAAATTCTCATTTGCAATACTGGAGCAACCAACTTTAGCTAAGGCCTAGAGTAACTGACAGACCATTTTCAGAGGCAAGAATTTTTTTCAAAACCATCTTACCCTGTCTTGGCAAGGTTTGGCAGTCTTTTCTCTTGTATCTTGCTTGCCCAGTCCTGACACCATGCACTTTGTCAGTGGTCAAGGCATAGGCTGTTCCTTGCCCAAAGACCAGTTTTGCCAAGAAGAAACAAGCTCCAAGTGGAGTGTCTTCAGTGTTCAACATTCTCTCAGGAATACATTGGTGCTGCCAGGAGCAATCGTGTCTCACGTCAACAGAACCTTAAGTTATTTAAATGCCATATTCTACAGCTTTGAAGTGGTTGAAGATTATCTTTCCATGCAGAATACAATCTTTATGTATCTAAAGAACCTGATTAGTCTAACTATAAGTATGACAAACATGGATGACTATTGACCTATAATACTTAATACCTATATAGCTTAAAGACTAAGACTTCATATCAGAATATTAAATAATTTTAAACAACCATGCAGCAAATGAGGACAATGATCTCAAAATCGAAACAGGGTATAAGGATCTTGATCAGAGGTAGAAATGTATAATGTAATATGATAAATATATCCTAAAATTGTATCAATATACAAAATGTTTTAAACAGAGGTAGAAATATTCATGAATACAATCTGACAAAATAACTTTTCATAGGTTTATAAATACTATAAATAGAAATAGTATATTCAATATAACAAATATAATTTGAATTTGTATCAATATACAAGAATCTATTCCAATGAACTTGTCTATAAATAATAGCTCACTCTATTACTCACTATTATTATTATTATTATTATTAGTGTGAGTAAGCTTACTTATTATCCTAATTTAAATAAAGATAATATTTTAGCACCCTTTGACATGGATTGAATTTTGTCTGTCAAATTAATGTTATTTTTAATGGTATCAATTTTTTAGCTAGTTGTTTGGCTCTGTTATTAAACCATTTTTCAAGGATATAATATGAAAAAAAGCTAATTTTTAAAATTAAATAAGTGGATGTATAAGGAAAATCATATAAGCCTTGTAGAATACCATCCATAGCATAAATAAAATTATTGTTAAATTTTTGAATGATAATATTGTCGGTTATTATATAACTTTTAAATTTATCAATTTACTTACTGTCCTTAGGCAATTTTAGAGAATTGGTGCAGGTGTAATAATCTTTTTTTTTTTTTTTTTTTTTTGGTTTTTTGAGACAAGGTTTCTCTGTGGAGGTGTAATAATCTTTATTGGCCAGCAGGGGTTGTGGTTGCAGCCACGTGGCGGAGGAGCGATACAAGCAGCCCGTGCTCTTGTCTGCTTAGATATTGACAAATATGTTTTGTTTAACAAATTAAGAGTAGTTATTAAGGATAATTAAAGCAATTTTGTACACGGAAAGGGTTGCAGTGGCGTGCTGCACGTGGGGAGGTCTGGGTCCCTGCAGGAGAGGCAGAGGCAGGAAGCGTGCCCGGGCTGGCAAGGGCTGGCGATTTGGGAGTGTGGTGGGGATGGATCCTGGTAAGCATGGACGTGGCCCCACATTGGGCACTAGATGAAAGAAAAGTGCGTCAAATGGGGGGGGGGGACCCAAGTCAAATAATCCCACACTAGCTCCAAACAGGGTATAATAGGGGTTCTTTATTAAAAGCTCAAGGATCACAATAAAAATTTAGAACAATGCAACATCCAGGTATAACAAGCAAGGAGCAAGAGAGCAAGTGGGCGGTCCCACGGGCTTTTTGGTACCCAAGGCCACGCCCAACCTGGTCCAGCCTCTCAAAGGCCATTGGCTAAAGGAGGTTCCCCATCACCCCTCTGAAATAATTATCTTGTATCCTTTTTATTAATAATTTTATAAACTATAGTAAGCATCTTTGTAACCAACATAATACACATCTGCTATTATTTAAGATTGATATATAGAAATGGAGTTATTGAATTTCACAAGGATTTTTGGGGTGCGGGGGTTCAAGACAGGGTTTTTCTGTGTATCTTTGGAGCCTGTCCTGGAACTAGCTCTGGACACCATGAGGTCCACCTGCCTCTACCTCCCAAGTGCTGGTATTAAGGGCATGTGCCACCACCCGGTGAATTCCACAAGTTGTTAACGTCTGTGCTTTATATTACCAACCTTCCTTTCTTTGCATTAAGTGATTTTTAAGGTGAGAAAGCTCAACAAATATAAAAAATAACCAATATTTGTTTGGGTTTTTGTTTTGTTTTGTTGTTGCTGTTGTTTTGAGAGAGAGAGGGTCTCACTATGTAGTCCTGGCTGGCCTGGAACTCACTATGTAGACCAGAGCTGCCTGCCTCTGCCTCCCAAGTATTGGGATTAAAGGTGTGCACCACCAAGCATTGTTAATATTATGTTTTTGTTTTCAAACTCCACTGAGTTTTTTTCCATACTGAGATCACCAAGTATCTTAGTAAG
>NW_004949123.1:2239858-2241254 GCF_000317375.1 Microtus ochrogaster | reverse complement strand
TGTAGACCAGGCTGGTCTTGAACTCACAGTGATCCACCTGTCTCTGCCTCCCGAGTGCTGGGATTAAAGGCGTGCGCCACCATCGCCCGGCCCATGGCAACTCTTATATAGGAAACATTTAATGGGTGGCTTATGTTTTCAGAGGTTTAGTGCATTCTCATCTTGGTGGGACATGTCACCGTGCAGGCAGACATGGTGCTAGAGAAGTAGCTGAAAGCCCTATATCTTGTCAGCAACAGGAAGTGAACTGAGACACCAGGCAGTATCTTGAGCATTTATGAGACCTCAGAGCCTGCTTCCACAGTGACACACTTCCTCCAACAAGACCACACTTCTTAACAGTGCCACTTCCACTGTCTGGCCCCCAAAGGCTTGTAGACATATCATAATGTAAAAATGCATTCAGTCCAACTTCAAAGTCCCTATAGTCTATCATAGTCTCAACAATGTTTAAAAGTCCAAAGCTCAAAGTCTCTTCTGAGATTCATGCAATCACTTATCTGTAATCCCCTGTAAAATCAAAATCAAAGCTCAGATCACATACCTCCAACATATTATGGCACAGGATATACATTACAGTTCCAAACCGTAGGTAACAGAGTATAGTTAGGAAATACTGGACCAAAGCAAGACCGAAAACCAGCTGGGCAAGTCCAAACTCTGTATCTCCATGTCTGATGTCAAAACTCTCTTCAGATCTCCAAATCCTTTCAGCTTTGTTGACTGCAACACACTTCTTTCTCTTGGGCTGGTTTCACTCCCTGTTAGCAGCTTTCCTCGGCAGGTATCCCATGATTCTGGCATCTCTAATGTCTTGGGATCCCCAAGGCAATCAGGCTTCAACTTCTTAGCTTCACACAGTGGCCTCTGTAGGCCTCCGTTTGGGGACACCCTGGACACAGTCTAGCTTCAGCGGTTTTCCTTAGTCACTCCTTGACTCTAAAGCCAAAACCACATGGCTGGAGCTGCCAAGTTCTACTGCTTGCTGGAACATATCCATCTGGTTCAATTACATCCTCACCAGCTTTCTGTCCTTGACCATTCACTGCTCAAGCTTGGCTGTCCTTGAACTTGCTCTGTAGGACAAGCTGACCTCAAACTCAGAGCTCTGTCGCCTCTGCCTTCTGAGTTCTGGAATTAAAGGTGTGCGCCACCACACATGGCTCTAAACTTTTCTTTACTTCCTTTTTACAAATGGGAAACTTAACTGGAGGGGATCTTGCACCTCTCCCTTTATTCCATTTCTTTTTTTATTTTAAGAAAGCATATTTTTTTAAAATATTTATTTATTATGTATACAATATTCTGTCTGTGTGTATGCCTACAGGCCAGAAGAGGGCACCAGACCCCATTACAGATGGTTGTGAGCCACCATGTGGTTGCTGGGAATTGAACT
>NW_004949123.1:2227465-2239170 GCF_000317375.1 Microtus ochrogaster | reverse complement strand
GTCTCGAACTCACAGAGATCCGCCTGCCTCTGCCTCCCGAGTGCTGGGATTAAAGGCGTGCGCCACCATCGCCCGGCCACAGAAACTCTTATAAAGAAAACATTTAATGGGGTGGCTTACATTTTCAGAGGTCTAGTCCATTATCATCATTGTGGGACATGTTGGTGTATAGGCAGACATGGTACTGGGGAAGTAGCTGAGAGTCCTATATTTGCAGGCAACAGGAAGTGGACTAAGACACTGGGTGGTATCTTGAGCATATATGAGACCTCAAAGCCGACCTGCACAGTGACACACTTCTTCCAACAAGACCACACCTACTCCAAGAAGGCCACACCTCCTAATAGTGCCACTCCCTTTGAGGGCCGTTTTCTTTCAAAGTATTACACAAAGTAACCAAAAGAGACCAATATTTTTAAATGCTGTCTGACTACAGATTGGAGACTCTTTATGCCCTGAACCCAACAGTCCCTCTTCTGAGTATGTATCCCAAAGTAATGAAAGCAATATGCTGAAAAGATACCTGTACTTAGTAGCCGAAACAGTGAAACAACATTAAGTGTCTGCAAACAGGTGACTAGATAAAAGAAATGTGGTATATTCAATTTATTCCATCTTCCAAAACAATAAAAGTCTGTCGTTTGTGACAAGGCAGATGAGCCTGAAGGACGTTATGCACAATTAGAAAAGCAAGTGCAGAAAAACAAACACTGCTGACCTCGTGTCTGTGTGAGCTCTAGAAAGGTGAGGTGACCATCAGTTGAGGCAGCCTACTCTACACAGCAAGTCCCTGTCTCAAAACACATAATGTTCACTTTAGGGCATTGACCATCAGATGGAGATCCAGAGAAGATAGTGGATTCTGAGGATCGGGAATATTACTAATAACCAAAGGTTTGGGTTAGTCTTAAAGTTAAGATCTTCAAAAACTAAAATGGTGAATGCGTGTTTGTGTCTATTTTACCCCTTGTTTCTGTTTAATTTTTGCAGAAGCACTTGAACAGAGATGGGAAGCCTGTGCTCCTCTTAGCTTAGGATATGGCAGGTGCTGTAATACAGGTTTTTGAAGGCTTATACAAAACAGGTTCTCTGACATGAAGTCCGGGGTACTCTTGTGGTTCTGCCCTGTCAACCTGTCAGGTACCTGGACTCGTTTTATATTGCTGCCCCCAGAGTATTATCTCATCCCTGGAAACTATGGCTCACCCTGCATCCCAATCCCAGTCCGGGGAGAAGAGGAAATGGACAGAGGACATTCTGTTCATAGTCCGTAGACCTGAGCATCAACATGTCTGATTGCAAAGAGGTCTGGGAAATGGCCTCTTTGCTGGGTATCACTGTACCTAGCAATAGCTAACTTAAGCAAAATAAGTAAATAGGAAGACAGATAACAAGGGGTGAAAAATTTTCATCATCTATAAAAGAATGCAACAGAGAAAAGCTACCCCCGGTACTGCTAACAGTTAAATGGCCTTGTCCATGGTCAAGATTGGTGTTTTATTTTTTAAGATTTGTTTCTTAATGTGTATTTATTTTATTTTGTGTGTATGAGTATTTTTGCTTGCATGTCTATATGTGCACTATGTATGAGCATTGTATCTGCAGAGGCCGAAAAGGGGGGGGGGGTAAAAGAGCATCAGAGCCCCCTAGAACTGGCATTGCAGACAGTGTAAGCCACCATGTGGGCACTGGATCCTCTGGAACAGCAGCAAGTGCTCTCCATCACTGAGCTCTCTCTCCAGCATTGATGTATTTTGAAATCTGTGTATGTCTGAGCTCGTGAGTAGTGGTGCCCATGGGGGCCAAAGGTGTCAGATATCCTGACTCTGGAGTTTACAGGCAGCTGTGAGCCAGCCCATGTGGGTGCTGGGATCCAAGCTCAGGTCCTCTGGGACAGCAGTCACGCTCCTAATCACAGAGCCCTCTCTCCAGCCCGGGAATGAGAGTCCTTTTTAAAGAGGATGGGCAGACTCCGTGATCCCTAAGAGCCAGGCAGACTCCAAGCAGCTGAGCTTTGATTCTGTTTCCCACCGCTCTTCTTCCTAAGCCACCCTTTCACACGGTTGTACTGGTCAGATACGCATGTGTTTCCGGGTCCTAGCTATGCTGTCCCTTCCCCACATCCTCGTTCCCATTTCACATGATCAGAACCCCAACCGTCCTTTCCGGTCTAGGTCTAAGCTTCACCCGTTTATACTCTCGCCTGTCACAACCCACAGTCCTCGGCTTGTTTCTCTCTGACTGTTCCTGTATAAACTCTGCCTTGAACGTGCTGGTTATCTGTTGTGCAAATGCAAGCTTCCCTCGCTGAGGCACTCTGAGTGTTTTGTCTGTACCAGTTTTGTCTGTGCAGTATATGATCCTTTCGTTGCCTTTTTGAGAAAATGACACACAGGGTCAAATTTACAATAATAAAAGGAAATGCGGGAGCAAGTCGTGTAGCTGTATGATGTTATGCTCTTAGGACTCTCCTGGGGCACCCGCCACCCAGCTCCCAGATGAATCACACCTGGAGTCTTATTCTTAGTTATTAACATCCGGTTTTAGCTTGGCTTGTTTCTTGCCAGCTTTTCTTAACTTCTATTACCCCGTCTACCCTTTGGCCTCTGTGTTTTCCGGTTCTCTTCTGTAAATCTTACTCTTACTCCGTGGATTGCTATGGTGGCTGGATAGCTGGCCCCTGATGTCCTCTTCCTTCTCGGGCTACTACTCTGAACCCCTTCTCCCAGTTTGCTCCTTCTGTATATTCTGTCTGCCAGCACCCACTGTCCTTTGTCCTGCCTTGCTGTTGGCCGTTCAGATCTTTATTAGACCATCTGGTGTTTGAGACAGGCAAAGTATGACAGCTTCACAGAGTTAAACAAATGCAACATAAACAAAAGTAGCGCACCTTAAAATAATATACATATATATTATTAAGCAAATATTAATATATATGAGCCTCTGGGGCTTTCTTATTCAAACTGCCACAGGGTCTTAAGTAGCCCAGGTTGGCCTCAAACTCCTGATTCTCTCGTGCCCATCTCTCAAGTGCAAGAATTACGGGCATGAGTCATCACAGCCAACAAGAGAACAAAACACCAATGCTTGAAGCTGTGTCAGTAGAACTCTGTCAAGAGTTGGCTTGGTCAGGGTATGAGTGTTGCTGACATGGGCAAAGGTTGAGTAGAGAAAAGAGCTGTGGCGTTAGGGTACAAGGTTCTTTCCATGGTATTGAGGTAGGCAGAATGGACAAGAGGTTGGGGTAGGAAGGGATTTCTGTCATGTGAGCTAGAAGAATGTGACATAGCCAGGTACCACGTGCCTCTAGCTCTTAAACCTGGTTTGAAAAAAGACTTTGAGCTTGCAAGTGGCGAGGGAGATAGGAACAAGCTGACTCTTACGCTGAGGAAGACGGGGAGGGGGGTAAGCATCACCACGCTGTAGATGCACAATGCCAATAGTGCCGTCCAGCAGCTGCCACCTTTCAGTCCGCTAATGAGTGAGGTGAAGAGGCTGGGGATGAGAGAGCTTGTCTAACCCGGGAGGGGAGGGGTTAAATGGCAGACTGAGCGGGAAAGGAAAACAGCACCAAGAGGTGGTGTGAACTTTAACTGTCTTTTCTGTGGCTTGTACAGGTGAAAGGTATAGGCAGAGCTGTGGGCCCTAACATTCCCCGGGGGACATGAAATGCCGCAGCGTGGCCCACCTCAGGCCCACTCACACGCAAGGCAGCTCCTCCAGTTCCCTCCGGATATGCAAGCAATGTCACATAAGCCTTGTCTGCTTCCTAAAAGGTCTTGTCTCCTTTCGTTATTTGAGCTTCTTTCCTGGTCTCACCAGCAGAAGGCTTTTGGGGGGGCCTGTCCGGGAACTAGCTCTTGTAGACCAGGCCGGACTTGAACTCACAGAGATCCATCTGGCTCTGCCTCCCAAGTATCAGGATTTCCACCACTCCTGGCAAGAAGTCTTTTTTTTTTTTAACTCTTTTTTTATTTTTTAGAAAACCTATCTTTTCTCATTTTACATACCAATCCCAGTTCTCCCTCCCTCCCTCCCTCTTCCTGTCCTCCCTCCACTTTTCCCTCCACCCCACCTCCCATCCGTTCCTCAGAGACTGTAAGGCTTCCCATAGGGAGTCTAGCACATCAGCAGAAGGTCTTTTAACTCAATTCAGAGGAAGGAAAATGCTTCCTGCTGTCCCTTGCCACCTCCCCCTGCCTCTCACTCCCCCCCCCACTCCCTGCTTCTCTGCTATATACAATGCTAACCCAGACTTGGTAGGAAAAGAAACAATCTCAAGCCTTCCTCTCTCTTCTCAGCCCTGTCGTGTGAGGTCTGCCCCAGCACGTGACTGAAACTGACTAACATCAGGCGTTAGCATGCTCCGTGTTTCCCCGTTTGTACTCTAACCGAAGCCCTGGCAAGTACTGACTTCTTGAAACTTGGCTGGTTTGGGCCTCCCTGAAACCTCATCCCCATTTTTACCTCTCAGTTCTTAGATTTCCCTTCTGAATGTTCTGAGGGTCTCCCTTACAGCCATTCACTGGTAGGTTTCCTTTTTAGAGCAAATGAGTAAGAAAGAACACAGTTCCTGTGTCCCTTCCCTGCCCCTCCCCCACCCCCATCCCCACCCCTCCCCCTCCCTCCCTCACACAACTTCCCCACTGTCAGCGCCCAGCACTGTGTTCTGATTGTACTGAGAACCAGGAGTCTGCATTTACACGCCCTTATCATCCCAGGTTCTTGACTGATCGGAGTTCACGTGGATGTTGCATGGTTATATCATACGATGATGTGTACCCATTTAGTAATCTACAGTCACTTCAGTGCTTTAAAAATGGTGTGAGCTCTGTCTGTTCATCCTTCTACTTCAGTCACTAGTATGTCTACTGTCTTCCTAAGTTTGCACTTTCAAGCACGCACCTAGCTGGACTTACAGGATATTTATAACCCTGTCATAATTAGGGTTTCTGTTGCTGCGATGAAACACCATGACCAAAAAGCAGCTTGGGGAGGAAAGGGTTGAATAGGCTCACACTTCCACATTGCAGTTCATCGCTCAAGGAAGTCAGGACAGGAGCTCAAACAGGGCAGGGCTCTGGAGCAGGAGCTGATGCAGAGCCCATGGAGGGGTGCTGCTTACTGGCTTGCTACCCCTGGCTTGCTCAGCCTGCTTTCTCATAGAACCCAGGATCACCCACCCAGAAATGACACCACCCTATAGGTTTGACCCAACCCCCGTTGATCACTAATTGAGAAAATACCTTACAGCTGGATCTCATGGAGGTATTTCCTCAACTGACACTCCTTCTGCAGTGGCTCTAGCTCGTGTCAGGTTCAAGCCCTCTGTATTAGCTATTTTCACTTAGTGCATGTCAAATCTCTTCGCGTCATCATAGATCCATAACTTCACAATTCTCTTTGCTTAAATAAATTTTTTAAAGATTTCTTCTTTTTTGTTTTGTTTTTACACACTTGGATGAGGAAGTTTTTACTCTAACAATCTTCCAAGTAGAAAACAGAAAAGCAGCCTCCAGCTGCTCTGCTCAGGGCCTAGGGTCCCCCTTGCACGAGTGCTAAAGCCGAGGGGTGTACTTCCCCGCTTTGACCAGCACATCCTGTTGCCTCTTGATGTCACCCAAGCATGTCATCATTTTTTTAGTTTCCCAGAAAATGAGCAGAAGGCACAGACTTTTGTCATGTAACCTCTGGTCTCCACAAGACCCAGCATCCTCTGCTGTCCCCTCCAGGATGCAGTACACTCATCCCAACTGGTACCCAATGCAGGCAGGCAGATTCCCACCCACAGTCCATAGTTTGCCTGGTGATTCAAAACCGGTGGGGTCCACCCTTCGGGTTTGTACATGTGTAATGGTATCTACTGCAGTCATGTGGATTTCCTGTATCCTTCAGGATCTTTAGCTTATTGAATTTGTGATTTGTTTTGTTCAGTTTTATTTAGTTTTCTTAGACTGTGATATATATTCCCAAATTTCCAGTGTGGGTCTCTCCTTAGATTATTCTGGAATTTTTTTTCCTTTTGCATTTTTGTGTCGTATATATCTATATCATTCTTTCTACAAAGTATGGAAGTAGTGCTAGATGGAATTTATAGTTACAGAAAAATGAATTCATTTTCTAAATGAATTTGACAGTTTTTAGATTGTACATGTAAGTGATGTACAGTATTTTCATTTCTTGTTGATATTTTCACTTAGCATGGTATCTTATCCTCCAGGCCACATTACGAATGGGTAAATTTCCTTCTTTTAAAAAAAAATGCAGAGAGAGAGAGAGTATGTGTGTCTGTGACAGTTTCTTTATTCCTTCGTTTATCAGTGGACAGTTAGGTTGTTTCAAAATCTTGGCTATGGTGAATACTGCTGAAACAGACATGGGATTACAGGTGTCTCTTTAAAATACTGATTTCAAGCCATTGTGAGTGCACTTACCCATAATCCCAGCACTTGGAAACCTGAGACAGGAGAATTATGAATTCCAAATCCAGCCTGGGCTACACAGCAAGAGCCTAACTTCAAAAACCAAATCAAAACTAACAACCAAAACAAAAGAACCCTGATTCTGTCTGCTTTGGATACGTACCCAAAGATCTGTATGGTTGCTGGATTATGTCATTGGTCTGCTTTGAATTTTTGAGGAAACTCCATACTCTTTTTTTCATAATGACTTTACCAAAACCTCATACCAGAGTTCTCTTTTTCTACATCCTTATCGGCATTTGTTATACTTTAACTATTTAGTAACAGTCACTTGTAAACTGCTTTTGGGTGGGCAACTCAGTCTAGGGGTTGTAACCCACCCTGCAGTCAGGTATTCCAGGGTCCCGGAGAGGCACTATCTGGAAGATATAAGCTGAGAGAGAGGAATGAGGCTATGCTAAGTTTGTCAGAGCCTCCGCTTATTAGAGATGGGGTACAGCTTATATAGGGTAAGGAGTTGGGGGTGGGCACAGGGGCCTGGACTCTTGCTGCCTGGTTCACGTTGGTCATGTGGTCCAGGAGGTTACCTTCGGTCAGGTCAGGTAGGCCAGGAAGTCACGAGTTGACACACCTAGTTCTCTAGATAGTTTGGAATGTGGGGCGGGTTCTGCTAACAGATAGCTCTCCATTAACAGCCAATTTCGGTGTGGGGTAGGCTCTGTCAGTAGACCGATTCCTAACACAATTAGGGGTTTGGGGTTCTCTGCAGACTCCCCAGGGTGATGGTTCCTGCAATGATTTTAGGAGGAAATTGGCTCCTGACAGTCACTTTAGTTAGTGTGGGTGTTCTCTCATTTGGGTTTATGTGCATAGTTTTCGATATTAAGGGGAAGCTCCTCTTCATAAACTTGTTAGCCAATTGTACAAACATTTTTGAGAAATGACTGTTCAAGTCTTTGGCCCATTTTTAATCAAGATGCTGTTTTATGTTGTTGTTATTGAGTTGTGACTTCTTTATGTGTTTTGAACCCTGATTGCATGCATGATTTATAAATTTTCTTCCATTTCATACGGGGACTACATTTCCCCATAGGTGTGTGTATGTGCTGTGTGGGCATGTGTATGCATTTTCACATGTGTGTAAATACATGTGTGTCTTCGTCAGGGTATCTGTCAGTCACCGAATGCAACTCTTTTCTTATATGAAGCTGTCAGGGGTTTTTGTGATTTTTACAGTAGACTTTAAATAAGCAAGAATTCAGCTAGCACGTATTTGCGTGCCTACTATAATGCTGCATTTTCTCCTTAGAGCAATCCAGGGCAATAAAGAATTACCTGCTGACGTCTTTGTCTGCATTCACGCTCCTTCTTTACTTCATGATGGGAGGTGATCCCTTCCGCCCCGGGCCAGTCCCTTATTATGGTCTGAGCTCTGCTGTTTCTGACATTCCTAGGGATCAGCTCTCAGCACCATCACTCAGTTCCACTCAAATGGTCAGTTTAGTTCCTACACTCTCTTCCCCAACCGCTACTGAAGCATGCTTGACTTTCCTGCACGTTTATGTGAGCTCCTCCCTCGTGTCATGTCCTCAGTTGGCTGCAACCCTAAGTCTCCCCACTCTCCCCTCATTCCTAGCAGATTTGAAATGAGTTCCCCATAGTAATCGACTTCCATCCCACTTTGCCACCAACGCCTCAATAGCCAGAGCTATGGGTGACTGCTTTTTTTTTCTCTCTCTCACTCTCTCTCGCTCCTGCTCTCATTCTCTCTCTCTCTCATTGACCTCTCTGCCACATCTGACACTGCTGAGCAGAGCTTCTTAAAGCTGTTTCCTGTTGCCTTTGCTGGGCTCTAGTCCCCTTTCTCCTCCTGCAGACACTCCTTGGCCTCTCCTGCCTCTCTCCTGATTGGTGGCCTTTGCAGACTGGCCTCTCCCCTTCCTCCTTTGCCACTCTTCCCAGATGGCCTCATCCTTTCCCGCGGTGAAGACTCATGTTCATGTTTCCAGTCCTTTCTCTTGAGTTCTCACTATGCATCCTTCTGCCTCCTCAACATTTATTTATTTATTTATTTATTTATTTATTTATTTATCCAAGACAAGGTTTCTCTGTAGCTTTGGAGCCTGTCCTGGAACTAGCTCTTGTAGACCAGGTTGGCCTCAAACTCACAGAGATCCGCCTGCCTCTGCCTCCTGAGTGCTGGGATTAAAGGTGTGCCCCACCACCGCCTGGCTTTCCTCAGCATTTCTAAGAGGGAGACTCTTGGACTGGGTGACTACCTCCCACCCTGCCACACCTGCTAGTGAAATGAATCGGTGAATGAGTAAATAAAGCCAACCCTCTTCCTGTTCCGGTTTTCCTGCTGCTGTTCCTGCCATGCATTCCCTCAAGCCAGAGGTGCTGCAGGAGTTGACAGATCCATGGAGCTTCAGTGCTGCCACTAAAAGTCAGTTTCACAGATGGCAAAAGTTCCTTCTTTGTCAGGCTTTTAAAATAGACAGATCTTCATTAAATCAAGAAAAAGAGGGCTGGAGAGATGGCTCAGCCGTTAAAGGCTGGGCTCACAACCATAAATATAAAGAAAAAGAAACTCTATGAACTTGGTCATTATTTCACTTTGGCAGGCAAATTGAAGTGGACTTAGAAATACATATTGAAAATAACAGCCCCTAGCCGTTATTACCTGGAGACACCGTACTCCAGGTGCTGTTTGGAACAATGCGTAACAATGTCTTTGGCTTCCCTGGGCTCCTATGGGGTGTATGTACCATTCCCAGAGAAAGCACTGTAAAAGTGAGCAGTTGGAGGAGACACCAGAGTGACAGCTGGCAGGTAGCTGAGGAGGGGTTTGAACCCAGAGAGACCAACTAACCTCCACACCATCCTACCTCCAGTGGCTGACATTCCTCGTTAACTGATGGCTTCCTGTCACTGCTGCTGAAAGGAGTAACAAGTCTTGACTAACCAGGACGTGGCGTAACATGTGCCTAGAGTACCCGTTTGCTGGTTACCAGAGAAGGCTGGTGGCGCTGATGTCATTCTTAGTCACAAAGGTTGGCTCCACCCCCTTCCATCCAGTTTATGTTTGAGTTTTCAGCAACGTTCTAGATTTCCTTTGATTCTTTGAAGCATAAACAATGGCCATAGCAACTTTGTCTTCTGAGCCCTCTGCTTATTTCATGTTCATTTCAGCAGCTTTATCATGTTATCTGGGGAACGTTCCCACAGTGTCAACAGAGATCGCATTCCCTTGCTTTCCTTCTGAGACAGGGCTCGAGCAGCAGTCCAAAGTGCGGAGGAAGTTAGTGACTCACCTAACCGAAAGCCAGCCGTTACTAATGTGACTTTTGTCTCCGTTGCCAAGTGGTTTGCATGGGTTTCCACGGTAACCCGTCAGTATAACAAATGCCACAGACTAACTTTGCCGCTCTCTGATTTGTTTGGTTTGGACATCTTTTTCCCAGGGTCTGTGTGTACACAGGAAAGATGAACACAGAAAAGTCTGAGTGATTGCTTTAGGAACACAAATACACTTTGGGGGGTTTTTGTTTTGTTTTGTTTTTCTTGGGGGAGGGGATGTTTTGGTTTTTGTTTGTTTGTTTTTTGAGACAGGACCTCTGTAGCCCAGGCTGGTCTCTAACAAAGTCAGTTTAGTTTTTTTGTTTTGGGTGTTGTTTGCCCGGCCTTGGTTTCTGGAGGACTGGGAATACAGGCAAGTGTGAGCCATACTCTCAGGTAGCGATCTGAGGGGAGCAGATTTAAGCAGGGACCAGTAAGGAGGCTCTGAAAATAATCCAGGGAAATGATGCTGAGAGTCTGGGTGAGGATAACGATGGTAGATGCAGGAAAGGGATTGAATTCTGAACAGTTAGGAAGTGATGGGCAGGGATTGATAGTTGGTACCAGACAAAATCCATCTGGATTCTTTTCAGTTTAGTGAAGTTGGGCAATTGTTCCCAGTTCCTTGACTAAGGAAATGGACTTGTATTATGATGTATAAAATGCATAAGGTCTGGTATATTGAAAGCATTTGGTGACTGCTGTCACTATAGCCATGGAAGGGTCATCAGCAGGTGGAGGTGGAAGCTGTAGAGGTGTGTCCTTCCTCTGGAAGATCTAATGTACTCTTTGTCAAAACCCAGTCCTTATATGCTGCAATCCCTGCCCATATTTAACCTAGTTTTTCCCAAGTCTACCAGACTTACTGTTGGCTTCCCACCCTCTAGATAAACTAGATGAATATGAAGTGCTTCCCCCTTGGTTGTTGTCTGAGAACAGCAGGTCCAGGCAGAATTCACTTGGTTTTAATTTTGCTACTCAGGCCAAAGCTACCCTCTGTGCAAGAGATAGCCTAGAAGATTTGATAATGAAATCATCATAAAGATGCCACATGGAGAGAGTGTTCTAAACTAGATGTTTAAAAACCTACTATGTGTCTCAGACTAGTTTAGTTGGGGAATTACTGATATTCCACAAACAAAGAAAAAGCAACAAAACCTAAACCCAGGTTTTGGGGCTTTGCAGTCTTCACGTTTTGTTTTTATTTCTGACATAATTCCTAGAATTTTTAGCTCACTAACATTTAAGGCGCTGCTATAATGTGGATCGAAAGGCCCACGTGGCAAACGCTTGTTCCCAGCGTGGCACTATTAGGAGGTCATGGAACCTTTAAGAGGTGGAGCCAAATGGGGTGCCCTTTGGGTCACCAGGAACCATGCTCCCAAAGGGATTATGTAACTCTGGCCTGTCCCTCCCTTTGCTTTCTAGCTGTGAAGGGTGAGGCTCTGCTCTCACCCACCAGGCTGCCTTGCCAGGGGCCCACCCAGTGCAACAGAGCCCTCAGTCCTGGACTGAGACCCCAAAGCACTGAACCAAGAGAAACCTCTATGCTTTGTACGTTGATGTGACCCAGGAATTGATTACGGTGACAGAAAGCTGACCAAAATGGGATTATTTGATTTTCGTATACTAGACAATAAAGAGCATTCACCGAGTGAATATTTAAAACAATTAGAAAAGTAATGGATTTCAGTGTTAAATACTTTCTTTAAGATGGTCTTGTAGTGTAGCCCAGATGGGTGTCACACTGTGTTCCTCCTCCTCAGTATTGAGATTACAGGTGTGGGTCACCATTCTGACTCTCCCATATGTAACTCTGTTCCATTCTGATGCTCTTCAGTACTTAGTAATATTTTTTTTTTTTTTTTTGGTTTTTCGAGACAGGGTTTCTCTGTGGCTTTGGAGCCTGTCCTGGAACTAGCTCTGTAGACCAGGCTGGTCTCG
>NW_004949123.1:2214650-2227365 GCF_000317375.1 Microtus ochrogaster | reverse complement strand
TGTAGACCAGGCTGGTCTCGAACTCACAGAGATCCGCCTGCCTCTGCCTCCCGAGTGCTGGGATTAAAGGCGTGCGCCACCACTGCCAGGCTCCAGTTTATATTTTGACAAAGGTTTACATGTATGTAGTTTCAGGTCTAAGTGCCAAGCACTTTTTAAAACTGTGGTCCCCAACAATTACCCATTTCTGATCTACCTGACAAGGAGACAGCCGGGAGGGTGACCATATTATCTTTTCTCCCGACTCCTCCCTCAGCCCTCTAAGAGGTAGACAGACAGCAGGAAGCCTGGTTGTGCAGTCCATGAAGGCTGGCCTCCATGAAGGCTGGCCTCTGGCCTCTGAGAAAGGTAGAATCCAGACAAATGGAAGGCCATGCCCAGGAGTTTTGTTTTAGAGGCCTGTGGTCTTGTGGTTGTTTTAAATACCGTGTTTGTCCTGTATAGTAGGTGTGGTTTCTTTTTATTATTCCATGTATTCGCGTGAGTGTGCGTGTATGTATTTGTGTGTGTCTGTGTGTGCACGCATGCGTTGCCTCCGTGTGAGAGTGATGTCAGAGGACAGCTGTGAGAGCGGAGCTATTATCCACTTGAAAACTTCTCTTCTTCCAGCACTGGCTTTGTTTGGCTGGGGTTGTGCTTTCTCTGTTTTTCCTGGTGAGAGCGTCTCCTACAGTGCCAGCTGAGATGTAACTGCACTCTGAGCTGGTGGAAGCCCTGTGCAGATGGAAGGGGCTTGGCATCTTGGGTTTTGACTACAGGTCGAGATGACTTTGACCATTTGGGGGAGGGGGTGTCCATCTCATGAGAGTTTTTCTCCATGAATCCCTGCCTGTTTCCACCATTGGCGGAGCCGGCTAGAGAAGAAGGGTCAACGCCAATTCATCCTCCTGTCCATATACTGCCCTGCCACTGAGACCTGCCCTGGGGTCAAGCAGGCCAGAGCGTCATCTGCTCCCCGTCAGGAAAATAGGGCCGAGCTTCCTGCAGGAGTCGGGTCTGACTGCGTATAAGACAGCTTCCAATCAACCCTTCCACCTTTGCCCCTTCCTGCACTTTATCTCAGAACCGGTTTAAAATTCCACTCTTGGCTTCCTTCATTAACAGCACCAGGTTCAGATTTCTTGGGTTGCTAAGTTAGTTACCAGTTGTCTGTCCCTGGATGCTGTTTTTTTTTCTTCTGTGAGATGATGCCTTGGAGGAAAGAAAAAAAAAACTTAGTAAGTTTGGGGGAGAAAGTAAAACTATCTTTAGTGAAAAGTTTCTATTTTCTAAGGACAGTAAACGGGTGTGTCTTTTAAAAAACATCGTTCTTTGGGTAGTGATGGCACACACCTTTAATGCCAGCACTCTGGAGACAGAGGTAGGCAGATCTCCAAGTTTGAGGCCAGCCTGGTCTACAGATCAAGTTCCAAGACAGGTAGAGCTATACAGAGAAACCCTGTCTCAATAAAACCAATATATATATAGTTCTTGTTAGCTGATCCTACCCCAGTGGCATTGGCAACAGGAACAATCACAGACTTTGAAGTCCATTCCCGAAGATTCCAGACAGTCAGTATATCTGCACGCCTTTTCTGGAAGCTCCAGGCTCATGGCTGATGCCTTCAAGTCTTGGCACCCAGTGATACTGGGAGGAAAACAATGATCGCAAATTCTTTCATTTTTAATTTGAGTTTTTTTATTATTTTCATGATCTTTCTGGGCATTTTAAAAGTTGTTTATTTATAAACCCAGTGAACTCAGTGCACATTCTTTCCTTCACAGAGGCAGCTACGAGTTGACATGCTATTGCATTCACCCCATTTCTCCCGTACTCCAACCTTTACCTCATTTTTATCTCACCCATCAGTCTCCCTTGCTCCAGAGAAGTCATCGTACTGTGTACTTCCTTAAGAAAATCACCCTCGGCGTACCTGTGCTCTCGGGGACCATCCCAGAAGAGGGGATGGGAGGATTGTGAGGTCGTAAGCCAGAGGTCAGGAAGGACAGGCTGTTGCTGTCTTGAGCTCCCAACTGCTGTGGTTGCCTGCACACAATCAAGCCAGTCAAATTCCAGCATGAAGTGGGGAAGGACTCAAGATCCCTCACCCCTGAGGAGCCAGGGGAGACCCTTCCGGGATATGGGGTGGTAGTTTTCTTTAGGGGTGTGGCTCCTGGTAGGTCAGTGGGTGCTCCATGATGACCCTACACCTGTGAGTATATGAGCTGCACGGCTTGGATTCAGTTGGTTATTAAAAAAAGAAAAAAAAACGACATGAAGTTGGGAGGTGGAATGGATGTGGGAGGGATTAGGAGGAGTAGCAGTGAATATGATCAAGATACATTTATATGCATGTATGAAATTCTCAAAGGATTAGTACAAATATTGAAGTCAGGCATGACGGTGCTTAGGAGGTGAGGCAAGTTGATCTCTTTGAATTCAAGGCCAGTTTATCTACCTGGTGAGTTCCAGCCAGCAGGACCACAAAAAGAGACCCTGTCTCAAAAAAAAAAAAAAAAGCTTTCTTGACTGTATTAAGGGGACTGATGTGTAGATCTAGAGAACATTCATTCTTTTGCTTTATCCATTTTTCACTGTTTATGACCCCCATTGTCTCTCTCCTTCAAGAAGCAGAATAATTGTTTTTTGCTTTCCAAGGTTAAGTCCCTGGAACCTACCCAGGATAGTAAAGAGAACAGCTTGTACAAAAGTCAGGACACTTCAAAGAGGAAAGTCGTTGGAAAAACAGCAGGTTTAGGGCTGTGGACAAGGGGCTTGCTTGCCCGTGATGCCTGTACTCACCACCTAAATAACCTTGATGTAACTCCCCTCCTGTGCGTCAACTCCGGGTCTGTGCAGTGAGGGACATGCCAGCTACACTTTAGAGTTGCTGTGAGACTGAGCTTCATGTTGTAAACTCCGAAATGGAAGTTCATGATGCTGAAATAGTAGAGTATTTGTGTGTGTTTCTCTCTGGCATGAAGTCCTACAAGGCTCGGAATTGTGCCCTTCATCTTGTACATTAAACATTTAGAAGTGTGCCCAACACAGAGAAAATGATCGTGCATTGAGTGAGTGGTGACGAGTCACTTTTAACTGATTGACAGGTAAATTAGCTTCTCTGCATTTCCAATGCCCGGTTATTCCTGTTCCTCGCTTGCAAAGGCTGACTTTGCATTTATGTCTACTCCAGTGTGTGCTTGAATGTGGAGCCCAGTGTGATGTCATCTATGTTTACACGTGTGTGTGCTTGAGTGTGGTACCCAGTGTGATGTCATTATGTTTACACCTGTGTGAACTTGAGTGTAATGCCCAGTGTGACATCATTTATGTCTACTACTGTGTGTGCTTGAGTGTGGTACCCAGTGTGATATCAGGTGGCTCCCTGAGATGCTCTGTCCCTTTCAGCATCTCCACCTGAGCCCAGAGCTTGCCATTTTGGCCAGTTTGGCACTATAGTCTGCTTACTCCAGGGTGTCTCTGTCTCCCAATTGGTGGGATTACAGCCCCTCCCTGGCCTCTTTGTGGCCCAAAGTCCGGTCCTCAAGCCTGTGGAGCAGCTGTTTTCCTCCGGAGCCATCTTTCTGCAGACACTGACGTCTGTGTAACTTGGTGTTGTAGACTTGAGTGGAATTGTGAGTGCTTTTAACAGATAATCAACCGGCTTTTCGTTTTTTGTTTTTCCCTCTCCAGGGAGGTGGTGCAAGCAAACTGTGTTCGCTGGAGAAAGAAGTTCTCGTTTATGTGCAAGATGAGTGCCAGCGCCTCCACGGGCATCCTGGACCCTTGTGTCTACAGAGTGTCTGTGCGGAAGGTATGAAAATAGCCCGTCACTCCTCCTCTTTCAGAAACCACAGTTAGCTACAGTCCCTGGCCCACTTTATTTACATCTGCTTTAACGGTAGAACTGTAACTTCACGCTTAGAGCAAGAAATGAAATTGCTCTGGCAAAAATGGTGGCAAACCTGAGGCTATTACTCAGGAGCCAAAAAGCTTTCTTCTCAGAAATACTGTACACATCTGCAGTAGTTTGGGAGTGTGTGTATGTATCCTGTCATTTATCAAATTCCTAATCTTTGCTTTTTAAAAAAATAATATTTTCAGCCGGGCGATGGTGGCGCATGCCTTTAATCCCAGCACTCGGGAGGCAGAGGCAGGTGGATCTCTGTGAGTTCGAGACCAGCCTGGTCTACAGAGCTAGTCCCAGGACAGGCTCCAAAGCCACAGAGAAACCCTGTCTCGAAAAACCAAAAAAAAAAAAAATAATAATAATAATAATAATAATAATAATAATAATAATAATATTTTCATTAATTCTTTGAACTTTCATACAATGTATTTTGACATACTTATACCCCTCCCCCAACCCTTCTTCCCACCTTTTCCACCTTCACTGTCCTACCCACCCAGCTTTGAGTTTTCTTTATTTTTTAAGCAGTTCAGTTTGTGTTTTCTGACTGCTCTTGGGAGTGGGGCCTGCCCTGGGGTGTGGTGTATCACCCTAAGCAATAGAGGAGAGGGGGCCCGAACTGCCCTTGTCCTGGAGTCAGACTGATGAATATCTTAATATCACCATAGAACCTTCATCCAGTAACTAATGGAAACAGAGGCAGAGACCCCCATCAGAGCACTGGACTGAGCTCCCAAGGTCCAGTTGAAGATTAGGAGGAATGAGAATATGAGCAAAGAGGCCAAGACCATGATGGGTTCACCCACTGAAACAGTTTGCCTGAGCTAATGGGAGCTCACCAACTCCAGACAGACAGGGAAGAAAACAGCATAGGTCCAAATTAGTCCCTCTGAATGTGGGTGACAGTTGTATGGCTGGGGCAGACTGCGGGGGCCACTGGCAGTGGCACCAGGATTTATTTCTACTTCTTGTACTGGCTTTTTGGGAACCCGTTCTCTTTGGAGGGATACCTTGCTCAGCCTAGATATAGTAGGGAGGGCCTGGGACCTTCCCCAAAGCAATGTGCCTGACCCTCTCTGAAGAGTGCATGAGGAGTGGGGTGGGGGGAAGGTAGAGGGAATGGGAGGAGGGAGGGAGGGGGAACTGGGATTGGTATGTAAAATGAAAAAAGATAACTTAAAAAAGAAAAAGAAAACAGACCGTCCCTCTCCCAGCAGCTCTCAAATGCCATTATCTCCCGAAGCAGTCAACTAGCAGTTGGATTTTTCTGCACTCTGCCCCCCCCCGGCCCCATGCTGGGATTTGCCTGAATTGAGCTTGTGCAGGTCTTGTGTGTGCTTGCCATGATCTCGTGGGCTCTTACATACATCTGTCTGTTGTCTGGAAAGTACTGCTTCCATGAAATCGTCTACCACCTCTGGCTCTTACATTCTTCCGTATAGACCCCTGAGCTTGTGTGGTGAAATGTGCTATAGACACCCCATTTAGGGATGAGCCCTCCAACGTTTCTCATTCTCTGCCTATTGACCTGTTCGCGGTCTGTGTTAATTGCCCTCTGCTGCAAGAAACAGCTTCCCTGAGGAGCGCTGAGAGGCCCTGATCTGATCTGGAGTTCTGGGAGAGGTTCCACCAAATCTCTGTTCTTTTAAAGGTATTATTCTGGGGACTTCGGTCAGTTATGTCTAATAGCAGACCTGGAATTGGATGTCTTTTACTTTATGTTCAGAAAAACTAAGGCTCAAAGAAAGGAAGTAACTTGCCCAAATTTACATTGTTAATAAATGGTAATGGGAAGACTCAAACATAAATCACCAGTCTCTGTCCTTGTTCATATGTTTTTTGTTTTCATATATGAGGTTGAGAAGATAGATATCTATGATCCTGATTTTTTTATAAAAATGAGGAAACCGTTAATCATTGCTACTAATGAGTTAACTACTGTCTTTAAAATACAAACTTCATACAAACCAAGCATGATAGTGGCAATTGTATAATCATAGCAATTGGAGAGGCAGAGGCAGAAGGTTCCAGTTCAAGGCTAGCCTGAGCTGCATAGCAAATTTAAGGCCAGTCTGGGCTGTCACATGACCCTTTCATGTGCATTTCACATTTTTACACATTTTTTTCTGAAACAAGGGCCACTTTGTAGCTCATGCTAGCCTGGAACTTGCACATAGCCTGGGCTTATCTCAAACTCATGACCCTTCATGCCTCTTCTCCTGAGTATTGGGATTACAGGCATGCCACCGTGCCCAGCTTTACATGCATATTTTTTAAGTTACCAGAGTACATGTATATGCTGGCAAAGGTACAGACTTAGAATGAGAAATGTGGGTCTTCTTGCTCTTTTCCACTCCAGTCCTGCATCTTTCTAGATCAGATTTAAAAACTATATTCTTAGATCTATTTTCCCGCATTTTGAATGAATAATTAGCAGTGTGTGTTAGATGTGTGGCTTTATTCCAACCTCTGTATATTGCTTAACACACACAGTTAGAATATAATAGATACATGTGTACAGACATGATTTTATACATTTTAGGACTTTATAAAAATAGCTGTGTTTGGAGCAGTAGTAACTGAGTGGAGGCTTCTGCAGAGGAAGTGTGGTACAGAAAAGGCTGACACACAGTGGTACCAATCTGCCACTTACCAACTACGAGACCTTAGGCCGTGATGACTCTCAGTCTCTGCATCCAGCCTGATGCTTGGTGATGAAGGATTAGCCGACAGCATGAAGCATCCTACCTTCTTCCCCTTGTGGCCTTGACTGTTGCTTCTGCCCTTTGGTTAAAACTCTTCCGAACGGAGCTCCAACCATGACGCTTGAAGGATGATGAGCTAGTCTTTGGATTTCAAGAAAAATAAAGCATATAACCAACTTAGAGTACAGGGTGACTATAGATTAAATAAACTCAAATTCTAGTAAAACAAACAGAAACTGTAAATGCCAGTTACGCGAGGACATACCTCGAATAAACCCTTTTTCATAGAATAGGGATATTCATTAGGACGTGTCTTAGCTTGCTTCCTTTTGCCGTGATAAACATCATGCCAAAGCAACTTGAGGAGGGATAGTTTTATTTAGTCTTACAGCATACAGCAAAAGAGAAGTCGGGGTGGGAACTAGAGGCAGGAACCGAAGCAAAAACCATGGAGGAACACTGCTTACTAGCTTGTTCCCTGTGGCTTGCTCAGCCTGCTTCCATATACACCTCAGTCCAGGGGTGGCCGCTCACAGTGAGCTGAACTGTGCCCTCCCACACACACATCAATCACTAACCAAGAAAATGCCCCGTAAGCCTGTCTACAGACAATCTGATGGAGGTATTTTTCTCAGTTGAGGTTTCATCTTGCCAGATGACCTGAGCTTGTATCACATTGACAAAAAACTAACCAGCACACAACATACATGTTAAACTGCTAAAACAGACCCCAAAAGTCAAAGCTAAAATGGTGTAGAAGTTGGTTCAGAACCTGAGATGAAGATAGTAGCTCTGCCATCTTTAGCATATGGTCCCATCGTTAGGTCTAAGAGATCAGCTCCAGTCTTGTTTTCTCTCTCGACTAGTGGCATAAAGACAGAGCTGATTCAAAAACCGTGCCTATGTCTCTTTTGTACATCCCTCTGGTTAGGACTTAGTTGTGTGGCCACACCAAACTGAAAGGCTGTGTGGCCGGTAGGTTCTAACGCGTCAGAAGAGAGGCTGGGAAATCACCAGTAGTCTTCTGCTGTACCTGACTACTCAAGGCGGCACGTTTATTCTACGTCACCTTCCCTGCGTATTGTACAAAGAGCAGAGCACTCTTCTTTTTAAACATGTTGGACATTTTTTAAAAAGTCATAAACAAAGTCATAAATTAGGGTAAATTACTCATGAATAATTTCAAAAAACTAATTAATACAGAAAGAACATTTCTACACAGTATAAAAGAATCAACAGCACTTAGGAGAAGTTGACAGCTGACAGTATGTCCCCCCAGAAGGTATTTTAAACAAACAATATCCCTAATCTTACACAAATTAAACCTACAAATAGACACCATTTTTGTCTCCAGATCTGGTAAAGACCAGAGTTTGGGAATGAACCCTGTTGCCTAGACACAGGGAAGCAGTCACACAATAAGCCTGTTAGTGCCTCCGTGTGCCAGGTACTGCTGTGGGGTCTGGGAAGATGAATGAACTGGAATGGAGTTCCGGACCTCCTACATTTTACTTTCTTGTGAGAACCAGAGAACAGAAAGCAAGAGTTTACCAAAATAAAATTAGTTTAGTACCGATAAATTTCACACATAAAAAAGCATGGGGAAACATGATAATTTAGGAACGGGTGATGGTTTAGAATTGAGGAGACACCTCTGTTCTCTTCTCCCACCCCAGAACTGTGGCCATAAGGCCACACCTAGCTTTTTTTTTTTGCTTTTTCGAGACAGGGTTTCTCTGTGGTTTTGGAGCCTGTCCTGGAACTAGCTCTGTAGACCAGGCTGATCTCGAACTCACAGAGATCCGCCTGCCTCTGCCTCCCAAGTGCTGGGATTAAAGGCGTGCGCCACCACCGCCCGGCACACACCTAGCTTTTTAAATGGGTACTGGGCATCTAAACTAGGTATGTCCTCATACCTCTGCAACCAGCACTCTTTCCAGCTGAGCTGTCTCCCCAGCACAGGGTGGGTTGGCTGCTTGGTTGGTTGGTTGGTTGGTTGGTTGGTTGGTTGGTTGGTTGGTTGGTTGGCTGGCTGGCTGGCTGGCTGGCTGGCTGCTTGCTTGCTTGCTTGCTTGCTTGCTTGCTTGCTTGCTTGCTTGCTTGCTTGCTTGGTTGGTTGATTTTTTGAGACAGGACCTCATGATCCTCCTGCCTCTATCTCCCAAGTCAAAGAGTATAAGGCATATACCACCATGCCTGATTCACTGGGAGAGTCTAATAAGGAGAATCATGGCCTTTTCTAAGATTATGCCACCGCCGCCGCTGCTGCTGCTGCTGCTGCTGCTGCTGCTATGGCAGAAAGTTGGCTTTAATATTTCAAAGTAGAAATGTTTAGGTTTGAGGATAGTAGTTTTGCATAGAGATGGGCATTATTTTGGGCAACTAGATACCCCACTAAAAGGACAGGATTCTGTTACATGGAAAGCAAGAATAGATACTGAAAGTACAGCTAGCTTCTCTCTGCAGAAGCTAAATAAAGGGGTGGGCACAGGATAGGAGAGGCTGGAGGAACAGCAGCCAGGGAAGCCGCAGGGAAACCGGGCAGATGTGGCGTCAGGGAGAGGTAGAGAGGAAAACGATGTAAGAAAGGAGGTAAGTGGTCGAGCCCATCACATACTCAGCACAGGCTAAGATGGAGACAGGGAGCTTTTAGCTTTAACAAAATACCGATTGCTGGGAATCCTGAACTACTAGGGAGGGAAACTGAGGGAAATCCAGTTGGAGAGGGTTGACGACAACAGAATGCAGCAGGTAGCGGTATAAGTCTTTGGAATGTTTGGTTTCTTGTTTTCGTTTTTTATTCTTCTCTCATACGTTCCATCCGCACTGCACTTTCTCCTCCCCGTGCTCTTCCCAGTCCCCAAGAGTCAGAAGTCGTTCGAATATTGACCAGAGAGGAACAGCAATGAAAAGAATCGAGCTGAGGAACCCAGGGACACCTAGAGGACGTTTCCTTTTGTTTAAGAATGGCACTGTTGAGGGCTGTGAAGTGACCCAATGAAGAAGAAATTCTGATCGTTCCTAGGGAAGGGGAAGAAGAGCAGATATTCATAAGTAATAGTAGAGCTCCCTGTAGACTCTCTGGGCTTTGTTTAAACTCCCTGGGCGAAAGATAGAAGTGACAGAGAACACTTCAGTATCAGCGTCATGAAAAAGAGCGACAGCTCTCTCACTAAAAATGTTCTTGAAGGGACTTTAGCGCAGGGAAGTTTGCCGGTGATAGCAGAAGGAAACAGCCCACAGGGTGGCGGACATTGTTCTAAGAGCTTTACAATAAGCCTTCACAGATGTGCGTTGTCCTCAGTTCAAAACTGTGGCCCACAGTAGTGGCCGAGGGACGCTGAGGGGAGATACTTGAGCCCCAGGAGCCAAGGCCAGTCTGTGCAGTGTAGAGAGACTCCATAGCAAGGCTGACTAAATATGTAAAGCTGCAAGCAGAGTGAAAAATTTGGTCATTATTAAGGTGTTGTCATTGACTTGAATGGTTGGATTTAAGGTCAGTCTATTTTTTTATCATCTGTGACATGTGCTAGCATGCACGTGTCTACTCAGAATCATCTGGCTTACATTTAGTCTGAAATCCTTCATCATATAATGTTCTCATAGTGTTTTCTGTATTTGCAGGAATTGAAAGGTGGCAAGGCTTATGCAAAGGTAAGGAGATGACCTCCAACTCTTCTGTAACGCATAGCATTGTCCTTGCAGGCTTTTCATGCTTACTCAGGGGTGACTCATTTTAGGTGAAGCAAACTGGAGACTGAATAATTGGATTTAACAGTAAAGTATTGCAATATTCTTTTGGGGGGGCTGGAGAAATGGCTCAGTGGTGAGGAACACTGGCAGTTCATCCAGAGGACTCAGGTTCTGTCCACACAGCACACAGATGTGACTGTGACTCCAGTTCCAGAGAACCCACCCTCTTCTGGCCTCTTCAGACACTGCATGTACATGGTGTGCAGACATGCATGCAGACAGAATACCCATACACATAATAAACTTAAATGAGTCTTTCCTAAAAAAAAAAAAAGAATATTCTGAGAACTTATTACAGGCTGTTACCCTTTAGTCTTAGCCTCCCTACTAGAGAACATTCTCCGGTTTTCTTGAGCTATAGCTTACTGATGACACAAAACAAGTAGATATATTTCTGCTCTACGATTGGTTAATTCACTGACGAAAGAATGTGGTCAGGGATCCCTTATCCCCTTCCCCTCTGTGATGACCTGAACATCAGGTGTCTAGTTGCTCAAGTTTTATCAGCATAGTTCATTTGTAGAAGAAACCCTAGCTGGTCTCTGTATGTTATTTTTGTTGAGTAGGTAGCATTTCCTACGTCCTCTCGGAGGGCTCCCCTATATGTTTTACTGAGTATAACGAAACCATATACCCGCCCCAACCATCTGTGACCATAGGGATGGATTATGTTGTTAAGTTACACTGCCCACAATTTAGCGGTGCGATGGGTCCCTCTGTGTGCTCACGGATAAGGATGGAGATTGAATCTCTGGGGAAAGTGGAGTTTGGTAAGGACTGTCAGGGCACTGAGTGTTGGGCAGGCGAACAGCAAGGTCTACTCTTGCTGGTAGCTGTTCACACATGTCTTTCCTTCTAAGAGCTGTGAAAACCATGTTCTCTCACCTTTTGCTGCCCTAGGGTTACGCCTGCATTACTTTCTATTGGCAGCCGGTTTGGCCTCCCGCTCAGTCTGTTCCCCTGTTGTCTAACTCCAGCTTCCTTAGTCCTGCCAGAATGATCTTTCTAAAATTAAAACGTGATTATATCACTCCCCAGTTTTAGTCCCTCAGTGGTTATTCACTGACTGTAAAGGAAATTGGAAGTTTTATAAGCTAGGGAGATCCGCTTTTGTTTGCAGACCATTTCTGCTGCCTCATCTCTTCCGCCTGCCATCTGCGTTCTCTGTTCTCTTCTCTCTCCCATCCCTCATTCTTAGGAGGTATATTGCCATCACACACTTCCTAGAGTATCTCACGCTATTTTAGCTCCTTCACCTTGTGACTTGACACCATGCATGTCTCCCTCCCTCCCCTTATCCTTTCAAGTCATGTATCGTTAAAGACTCAGCTTAGTCATCCCTTCCTACTGAGAACTTTTCTTCTCTAATAATCGTGTCTTCCTTTACCACCGCACTTGGCAGCACTGCTGTGGGAACTTGCTTTCTGTTTTCCCATATTAAACTATGAAAATAAGAATAAAGGACCCAAGGATAGCTCGGGGCAGAGCATGAAATAGGCCTTGGGTTCCATCATCCCCAGCACCAAAGAAGGGAAAACATTCTCTATTTCTAATTAATACCTAATGTTACCTGGAATACAAATGTTAACAATGATTTTCTGAATAAGTTAATGTCTACCACAAATGTGATATATACATATGGTACATTTATGAGACACATATATGAAACACACACACGTATAGATATTCATGTGACAGTTTTCTCAGTGAAGCCAAAGAAAGTCTTGAGGAAATATGAACTCGCTGGGACCACACTATACAGTCTGTAATGTGAGTTCTTTGAAGACAGAATATGTTCTGTCTGGCAAATAAAAGGGGCATTGGCATGTCACTTTCTTAATAGGGATTGTCTTATTGGTTGTTTGCTGATATACCAAAGTACAACAGACTGGACAGCATAAACAAAACACATTTAGTTCTCCATTCTAGATGCTGAGGAGTCTGGGGTCGTGATAGCAGCAGCTCCCGTGTCTGTGGAGAGCCTGCTTCCTGGTTTGCAGATGACACGCTTCTCAGTGTGTCACCATGTGGCAGATTGCAGAGCGAGGCTGCAAGTTCTTTCCTGTTTAAAGTGCATTTCTCCAGACCTTAGTGCACAGCTCAGCGATAGAGCACCCACTGAGACATGTGCAAGGCCCTGGCTTTGGTCCCCAGCGCCAAAAGGGAAGGAATGGGTTCCTGAGGGCTTCAGTCTCAAGGCCTGATTACCTCCCAAAGCCCCCACCACTCCATACCATCCTGTTGGATGTTAGATTTTCAACATACGCCACACTCTGAGACAATGGGGATGTTCGTTCGGGAATTCACCAAGGCCAGCTGGCCTGAGTCTGAAAAAGCATGGGATAAAACCGGACTTGCTGAACATAG
>NW_004949123.1:2206797-2214351 GCF_000317375.1 Microtus ochrogaster | reverse complement strand
GAATTCCGGAGAAACAGAAGCATACAGTCCATAACAGGGATCCTTAGTGACAGTATAAAATCAATATTGTAACAGTAGATGGTGAGTTAGATGGGCAGCTAGCCTTTTTTTAAGACTGCTTTATTAGCATTTGAACGCTGACATGAATAGAACTGAAAAATACTAGGTTATCTAAGAGAGTGAGTTCAAGAGCATTAATGACCTTGGGTTGACCTTGGCACGTTCTGGCCAGCGGAGTTAAGAGATGAACTGGGGAAGAGGAAGTTCATTTGACCAGATGGTCAGAGACAGTATAGATGACCTTTTTACAGAAGTGTTGTTTCATGGGATTTTTTTTTCTTTATTTTTGTTTCGGTGGGGGATGAACAGAAAAATAATTCAGTGCTCTAGAGAGATGTGGGACAGGTTTGGTTGGTTCCTTATGACAGGAGAAAATCCAGCATGCCTGTGTGCTGGTGGGAATGGTCTAGTGAGAAGGGGTAAATCAGAGTGCCAAACCGCACTGCAGGGAAACTGCAGCATAAACGGGATAGGCAGGAGCCACAGGAACACAACCACATCCTCTGCAGCACGTGAGCGGGAAGGCCATACAGGCCCAGGCGCAGGTGGGCAAGTGGCTGCTGCTGGCAGTAAGAGCTTATGGGAGTTAAGTTCCCTTGACTCCCTGGGTGAAGTAGACAACAAGGCCCTCAGCAGAGAGACGGAACAGGAAGAAAGTGTGTGAAATAGCTCGTGTTGATAACCGGTGGTCAAATAGGTCACATGTCTTCACACGTTCACTCAAATGTTCCTCTGCAAGGTCCTATCCTGGCTTTTCTGCCTACGTTGCTCCCCTTGAAGGCAGTAAGACCAGAGTAACCGTGTGGAAATTAAGCAGCTGTTGCCTGTGTCTTGCCGTGTGCCTGATGTCCTGCATTGGGCTTACATGATTCTCTGAGCTATTTTCTTTGTTCTTTTCATAGCAGTTTAAAAACTACTGAACTAGTAGGAGCAGGGGCTCTCTCTGACTCTGTTGCCTGTTTTGGGGACCCTTTCCTCCTAGCGGGTTTTCCCGTCCAGCCTTAATAGGAGAGGAGATGCCTGGTCTCATTGCAACTTGATAGACCGTGTTTGGTTGATATCCATGGGAGGCCTGCACTTTTCTAAAGAAAAATGGAGGAGGAGTAGATGGAGGGGATATGAGGGGAATCCTAGGAAGATATGAGGGAGGGGAAACTTTGATTGGGGTGTAAAACAAAAAAATTAAAAATTAATTTAAAAAACCTACTGGAATAATGTTCCGATGTGCAAGTAAAACCACCCTCTTGCATGTCCCTGAAAGTGGGTCTATGGAGACGGCTCATAGGGAGATGCTTGCCACACTGGTGTGAAAACTCTAGATCCCCTAGAATGTCTGTGCTGCAGTGAGGTGGGAAGAGAAGACCGGAGAATCCCTGCAGGCCAGGTAGACTAGCATTAGAGCACAGTGGCAAACAACAAAGACACCCTGCCTCAAACGTAAAAGGTAAAGACCAAAGCCTGAGGATGTTGTCTGACCGCTGCACACTCGCTGTTGGGTGTGCATACCTATGTGTGCACATACGTACCGTATACATTATACACAAAAAAACTTGGAACAATCTCAGCAGTGTTTGAAACATATTATGCAGTTTATCGCGTGTTCGTAGAGACGTGCTCAATTCGCTTCTTGTTCATGAAAATTGTATACACTTAGTGACATAGGAGTAGGCTGCTAAAATAACAGTGATCACACTGGAACCGTAACTCTGGGCTGAGCAACATCAGAGGAGAGACCCGAGCAAGCTCCGATAACGGCAGGAAATGGCTTTTCTGGGTAGTAATGTGGAAGAGGAAGACGTTTAAAGTGAACTGGGTAGCAGCAGAGAGGGGAGGTGAGGGACAGAAGCTTCAAGGAATGCAGCAGTTTCCAGAAAGAGAGTCAGGATAAAGTAGAGGGTGCCTAGCAGGAAGAGGGGAGGAGAAGGTGCCCCCACTAAAGAAGCGAGGAGCCTTACTGGAGTTCTCTCGTGGGTGCGTGGAGAATGAGAATTTAACCTGTAATGATCTGCAGGCCCCAACAGCTAACTCAGCATAGGCCCGGGTCCAGAGTCGAGGGGTCTGAGTGTCTGTACGCAGCTGCTCATTATCCCCGCAGTGTGGCGTGAGTGTAGGTGTTACTGGGAGGGATGTTGCTTTCTGATGTGCCTTAGCTGTGCTGTCACAGCCGTACAAACGTGTGTAATTCTAATGTGTAAATCCATGATAAAAGATGAATAGAATAGGCAGTAGATTTTTATTAAAGAGCAGCTAAATTAAGGAGCAAGTAAAGCAAGGGATAAACCGGGTAGTGGGAAGAAAGAACTGAAAGGTTTGAGAAAACTCATGGGTTGGGTGACTATTTTAAGGGGATATGGTAGAGCCTTCTAGATAGTCTATTAATATGATTCTCTTTCTTTTCATAGCTGGGCTTTGCAGATCTAAACCTGGCAGAGTTTGCCGGATCAGGAAATACCACCCGCCGCTGTTTACTGGAAGGCTATGATACCAAAAATACAAGACAGGACAATTCCATTCTCAAAGTAAGCACTCTTCAAGATTTACATGGCGATAAAAGATGTTCTGCCTGTGGCTAAGCACAGGTGGTCTGTTGTCATGGTTACCGTGGGATTCCATACTGAGGTCATGAGCCTCCACCTCGTTAGGGTCCAGTGTGTTTCTCACTGGGGCTGTGGGCGAATACACCACCACCACAACCAAATGCTTGTTGGGAAGAGGGAACATGATGCCTGGATACGTGGCTTAAAATACGGATAGCTATCCAGGCTAGAAAGCTGGCCTAGAGGTTAAGAGCACCTGCTGGATAACCATGAGGAGCTGAGTTCAGAGTCCACCCCAGCTGGAAAATGCCAGCTCCAGGCTCAGGGAGAGACCCTGCCACAAAGAAATAAGGCTGAAACTGAGAGGAGGATTTCGGATGCCCTCGCCTGGGTTTTGTGTCTGCACAGGAGTGTGCACTGACACACACGTTTGCCCATATGTGCATTGCACGCACACACACACACACACACACACACACACACCCCTCAAGAGAACTTCCTAAGAAGCTGTGATGTGTTTGTAGAGGTGCTCTCGTAAGCAGTGGAGTGGCAGGCAGACCCGTTCATGGACACCTGTCTCATTTCTCCAGATCTCATCAGGAGCCGTATGTTCAGGGAATTACAGGGAACATATACTTCATGAAGCTGATGAAAACATTAAATGAGATCCATTGGAAAAGATAGTCAGAAAATACCTTGTACCTAGGAGAATCTTCGCTACATTTTATTTAATTTGTAAGTTACCTAATAAGAAAAAAGATCGATATTTAAAAACCAAGTGGTTTTTATTCCAAAGTTAGTCAATCCAAAGTTAGTCAAGTGAAGAATAACTTTATACCTACAGTATAAACTTTGTTTTCAGCCATGGATATACAAAAATTCATGAACTGGTTCTCACAGGCAGACACCCATTGCACACAGCAGCGTTAAAAAAGGTAGGATGGGCAGTTGATGTGAGAGGAAAATGATAAAGGAGGTGAGGAAATGTCAGGTATGGTGGTGCGCACCTATCATTGCAGCACTTTGGAGACAGAGGCAGGGATGATCAGGGGGTCAAGGCCAGCTTTAGGTACATAAGGCCCTATCTCAAAAACCAAGGTAGGAGCCAGGCAGTGATGGCACTTACCTTTAATTCTAGCACTCAGGAGGCAGAGGCAGGCAGGTCTCTGAGAGTTTGAAGCCAGCCTGGTCTACTGAATGAGTTCCAGGAGAGCCAGGGCTACACACAGAAACCCTGTCTCAAAAAGGCCAAAGCGAACAAACCAAGGTAGGAAGAGGGAACATTAAAAGAGCACCATCCTATGAATTTCAAGTCTGCTTGATTTTGTTCTTATATACCTCTGAAAATATCGCAGGGCACTTGCGCACTGGCAGGTCTAGATAGATGGTGTCTTAGTCAGGGTTTCTATTGCTGTGAAGAGACACCGTGACCACAGCAACTCTTATAAAGGAAAACATTTAATTGAGGCTGGCTTACAGTTTCAAAGGTTCAGTCCATTGTCATCTTGGTGGGACGTGGCAGCATGCAGGCAGACATGGTGCTCGAGAAGTTGCCGAGAGTTCTACATCTTGATCCGCAGGCAGCAAAAGGAGACTGTCACGCTGGCCAGACTTGAGCTTATAAGGCCTCAAAGCCTGCTTTCTCAGTGACACACTCCCTAGTCCAAAAAGGCCACACCTAATAGTGCCACTCCCTATGGGCCAAACATTCAAACACATGAGTCTGTAGGGGCCATTCCTATTCAAACCACCAGAGATGGGGAACAGTTTTCATCCCTGATTTATAATGGAGAAGATGAGTCTCAGAATGTTAGGTGCCTTCCGTAAGAGAAGTGGTGAGTGACGGAGCTGAGGCCAACATGCGTGTCTGCTGTCTGGTGGCCTTTCCACATTATCATGCCCACGCATCCCCCTTTTCAGAACCCACCAACTGTACTGTTCATTATGTATTTCTTACTTTAATAAGCAAATAATCTATCTCTGAATAACACTGCTTTGGCATGCATGTGTGCATACATGTGTGTGAGGGTGTATGTGCGCATGTATGTGTGTCCTCTTCTTTATGACAAGCCATCTCCCCCTGAGACAGCTTTTTAATTTTAGGCAGTTGGGCTGGAGAGATGGCTCAGAGGTTAAGAGCATTGTTTGCTCTTTCAGAGGTCCTGAGTTCAATTCCCAGCAACCACATGGTGGCTCACAACCATCTGTAATGAGGTCTGGTGCCCTCTTCTGGCTTGCAGGCATACACACAGACAGAATAATGTATACATAATAAATAAACACATATTAAAAAAAAAAGAATAATTTTAGGCAGTTGACCCTCTCCCACCATCTCCTGTGTTCCCAGCCCTCCTGGTCATCTCATGCAGCTGTCTTCACCCCGAAACCTTCCTTTCTCATGAGCTGCCAGGCCTCACTTGCTTCCACTTCCCCCTTACTAGCGTACAGTGCACAGGTCATGATTATCTTGTTTGAATTACTACTCCGGGTTCCTTTGCCTGTGGCTGTCCCTGAAGATCTCCAGCGCTGCTTGGTTTGACTGTGTGCCCTCCCTGAGTCTGTGTCCTTGAGCTGAGCATTACTGGAGGACACACAGGTGAGTGGGCACTGCTGGAATCAGGCTCATCTCCAGCTGGCAGCCATCCTCTGCCCCCATCCCCGTTTCCATATTCGCCTTCCTGCCTTTTTTCTCAATGTAATTTCACACCCCATGTTTCACCCCAGCTAAGCTTCTCCTTCATGAAAAGGCAGAGTTCATGAGGCTCACATCCCCTCATCATCCCAGCATAGAGCTGACCCCTCTGCTCGTCTCTCCAGTCTTCCTGCAGCGCATGGTACTGTCTTGCCTATGGTCACAGGGATGACACGACCCTCTTCCCGTGAGAAGTCAGTCCTTCCTCTTGACCTCTAGAATCCACGCAGGCATGACCGAGAGTTTTCTTTTTGGACCATCTGCTCTTAGTCATGTCTCCCTTTAATGAGCCGTCCTTGTCAGCACACAAAGGAACAGCTGTAATATACGTGTTTCCTAAGAAGGGAGCTCATGCCACCTCTCATCCCTGTCCTGCGTCTCTGTTCTGCCTCACTACACAATTTCTCCATCCCAAGGCCATCAGATAGTCACAAGTGCTGTCCTGTAGAGTTGGGGACCAGATGGGAGGAAAGAAGAGGCAATAAGAGAATCAGCATAACAGGATAGCGGAGACAAGAAAAACAATGACATAAGGTCACACACTCACTGGAAAGTGTGCAGTAATCTGTGTGTGTCCTGTTTGTCATTAAGACTGTAAACTCAGTGAATGTGGTCCTGGGTTCTGCCCTGTGCCAGCTATGTAATTCAGAAAACATCCCCTGATCTCTGTGGTCTCAAAATGAGAGTGTTGCTCTATCACGGGAGAGCTGAAGATGAAATGAGATGATGTGTAGAAAGCACATAGATTATATCTGGAACTGAAGTTCCCAAATCGCTAGGGTGGTGCTGCACGCGTGGAATCCCAGCACTCCGGGGGTGGAGACAGGAAGATCGTAAATTCAAGGTTATCCTTGGCTACAGGGCAAGTCTGAGGTTAGCCTGGAATGCTGAGACTCTCTCAAAGAGCCAAAACAAAATATTTGCAAGTCACTATCATTGTGAATTTTCTCATGAGGATGTAAGTTGGGGGCTGGGAATGTTGCCTGGTTGGTAGGAAGCCTACCTAGCATACACAAAATCCTGGGTTCAGTCCTCAGTTCAAGACCACCCCATGACACTAGTGAATTCGAGGCCAGACTCTCAGAGGAAAAAAAATAGTGAGATTGTCCTGTGGTGGATTCTTAGAAGTTACTTAGCAACCAGGGACTATCAGCATCTCAGAAAGAAACAGCAAGGCTTTAGTGCTGATTCAAAGCTGGGGCAAAAGCTCTCTGCCCTTTAGAGTCTCAAGCACGTATCCCATAAAGCCTCAGCCTGTGGAGCTGAAGGGCCTGGTTATTAAATACTTGACCCCACAGGGGTCTGCAGTAAACACAGACAAAGCAGACAGACACAGACACTTATTAAAGCTAGAAAGAATTAGTGCTAGGGAAGTGCTTACTTCTTATTCTTATCTTTTCCACAGAGTTTTGAACATTAAAGATGATTTTTAATTCATGTCTACATAAAACAGTAATTGAATATTGAACACACCCTCATTAAACATTTATTTCTCTTAATGCTTTCTAGATAGAAAATGTAAGACTAGGTTTTAGTCAGGTGGTGATGTTGGTGGTGTGTGCCTTAATCCCAGCACTTGGGAGGCAGAGGCAGATGGATCGCTGTGAGTTCGAGGCCAGCCTGGTCTAAAAGAACTAGTTCCAGGGCAGACTCCAAAGATACAGAGAAACCCAAAACCCCCGGGGGAGGGGGGGGGAAGAAAAGACTAGGAGGTGTCATAGGGAAATACAGATTAGCAAAAGCTGGCTTCTCAAGAACTCTTATAATTGTGGCATTTGTTGCTCTTTTGTTTAGGTTTTGATCAGTATGCAGCTGATGTCTGGTGACCCGTGTTTTAAAACGTAAGTTGAAAACCAGGAAATGGACTGTTTATCTGCAGCTATGATGCAAATGAAGCAGGTTTGTAGGCAGACAGCTCTTTCACTTCACTGGCCTGGCCGGCACAGAAGCGATTGTTTCCCGTTACCAGGGAAGCTCACCACTCCCAAAATGATTCAAGTTATGGATCTTTGCCACCTCTGGGTTTTCGGGTTGAAGGTGAAATTATACAAGCTGAGGTTTGAATTCGCTTGCTGTTTTCCTCAGCGAATACTCAGTAGGTTCCTCACGGTGTGTTGGAGCGTATCCTAACCTCAGACAGAGCAGTGAGCAAAAGACACTGCATTCTGCCACCTTAGAGCTCAGACTCTAAGAAACAGCTAAGTCGTGATAAACAGCAAAGGAGCCTGGGAGCAGATGCTCTGATGAGGAGTCTCAGAGGGCGGG
>NW_004949123.1:2186238-2206697 GCF_000317375.1 Microtus ochrogaster | reverse complement strand
TGGGGGGGGGACGATGTAAGAGCTGTTGTAGATGAGTATCAGGGCAGGGCTCCTTGCTTAAGATGATACTCAAGTTGAGACCTGAAGGAGGGGAAGCAAGCCACTTGAATAATTTGGGGAAAGGGTACTCAAGATGGAAGGAAAATGGAGCAAAGCCTCGAGGGGGCACGGTTCCCAACATGCTCAGGTAACTGCCTGGAGACCCACGTCTGGAGCAGAGGGAGCAGAGAGCTAGGTAATAGGAGATGAGGTCAGCTGGTCACCTTGTGGGCCATTAGAATAAGGGCTCCACTTTCCCTCTGAATAAGATCAAAGGCTCCAGAGGCTTCAGGTGAACAGTAAATGCTCTTATTATGATACAAGGTAGAAAAGAGCCAATCTGAGAGAGCGTGATGGGGAGGAGGCCAGAAGAGGTGGAGTGGGTGGCCATTCCATTAGTGAATGTTTCTCTCCTGAGAGGCCGCAAGAGGAACAGTTCAGAGCTCAGATATAAGACACAACAAAACCCACATCTGAAAAGGGAACTTATGAAACATTCGGTGTGGTCCAAACTCTTACCTTAGGAATGAGGAGACTGAGACAGAGCAACGTCTGTGTGGAGCCGAAGGTCAATAGCTCTGGAGAGGGGCATGCCGTTCTCTGCTGGCTGCCGCATTGGCACATTGGCATGGGAGCCGCGCACATGGCACACGATGTTCCAGGGGCAGAGAGTGGAGGGCTGGAAGTCAGAAAGTCCTCACTGAGGGGGTGGCCCTGGCTGAGTACTGGTGACTAAGAATGTACTAAGCATGGAAGGTGAGCAGAGACGTTCCAGGAAGAGGAAACCATTTGCACACACATAGGGCACTGTTACGGTGCACGGGATATTTGTGGAACATCCAGCAGGTAGGACGTCTTTTTAGGTGATCATTTTAAATGGACTCCGAACATTACTTTAAAATTAAAATAGCACCCATTTCTTTAATGTGCAATTATATTATATTAAGAGATCCTGACAAAGACTATTACACATTTGTGAACAAAGGGAGTACTAGAAGAAAACCAGCACCCAGTGGACACTCGGTGGTTAGTCCCTGAACTACGTTGCCCTGGGCAGCGAAACTGCAGCAGCCTCGTTAAGATTTCAAATTCTGAGTCTGCTGTACTAACGGCCCCATGGTCAGCTTCTTCTGTCTGAATGCTAGTTGCCCCTCTCCTAGAGCCCTCAGTAGAAATGACTCCCAGTTCTTTGAGACAGCAGGGCAGGAGTCATGGTAGCGTTAGGGGTGTTATGACTGCAATTGCCTGTGGAAGGAAAGACCACTGATATTTAAGACTTGAGGCCTGCAGAAAGCTCAAAGCAGTCACTGATGATTTATGACTGCTGTTGGAGACTCCATTCTTTGCATGAATCTCTTATATGTTTTTCCTGTGAAATACTCAATGGAGTTTTATTTTGGTTTTTAACCAAGTTCTTTATGTTTTTTTAAACACATAACTCAGCTGGGCCTGGTGGTCTAAGCCTGGAATCCTAGCACTCAGAAAACTGAGACAGGAGGATCTTCATGAGTTCAAGGCCAGTCTGGACTACTTACAGGTTATCAGCCAGCCAGGGCTACAGAGCAAGATCATGCCTCAAAAAAATATACCCCAAAAATATCACAACAAAATCAAAATACAACTATTGGTAACCAAGGAGGTTGGTCTAAGTCGGACTGTAAAGAGCCTTGGTTGTCAAGTGTGGAATTTGAGCTTTGTCTCAGAGGCACTATTGAAGGGTTGCCTTGGCTTTAAGACAGGGGCTCACATAGCCTGGGCTGGTATCCAGCTTGCTACGTGCCTGAGGATGACCGTGAACTTCTGGTCCTCCTGCCTTGACCTCCTGAGTGCTGATAGTACAGGACCATGACACCATATGGGATTCTCACTCTCCAGAACTCCACGAGGCAGGGCTTTTTCTATTTCCAGTATTTTATTGTGTGAAAGCCTTTTCCCACAGGCGGGAGAGATGGCTCAGTGGTTAAGAGCACTGGCAGAGAACCACAGTTCAGTTCCCAGCACCCACCTCAGGTGGCTCACACTCATCTGAAACTATAGCTCCATAGGATCCAGCGCCTCTTTCAGTCCCTGCAGGCACCTGCGTATGTGTGCATGCACACACATGTGCATAGATAAAAATAAGATCTTTATGTAAAAATCTCCCCCACATTTATTATTTGGGTTTTAGGGTTCTAAAGGACGCTTGTGGATCGTTTAATGGTTTTTATTTCATCCTCAAAAAGCTAACTCTCATAAACAGCTCTCTAAGGCCAGGTACTGACCACACAGTGAGTCTAACCGTAGTTTGGACCTTCAAGCTCATACGTGATTCAAGATCTGATCCCTACACCGTCTATTTACAGACCTCCCTCCACATCCATGTCGATCCCAATCGCTGGAGAATCGGAGTCTTTGGAAGAGGATAGGAAAGGTGGAGAGACTCTCAAGGTGCATCTCGGAATAGCAGGTATGGGTATATAGCTTCCTGAGCCTTTAATTTCTGAAAAACAGTACTATTTAATTTTCTAATCGATTCCTAAACCCTGAGGGGCTGGCAGAATGACTGAGCAAGTCAGGGTGCTTGCCACCTAGCCTGATGACCTGGGTTTAATCCTTGCAATCCACACAGTTTAAGGAGAGAACAGGGCCTGGAGAGATGGCTCAGCAGTTAAGAGCTCTGACTTAACTCTTAAGAGTTCTTCCAGAGGTCCTGAGTGGCGGCTCATAACCATCTCTAGTGGGATCTGGTGCCATCTTCTGGTATAAAGGTATACATATGTAGGACACTCATATACATAAAATAAATAAAAATTTTTAAAAAGAGAGAACCAGTTGTCCTCTGACCTCCACACGCATTCTGTGGCACATACATGTCCACACACACACACACACACACACACACACATACACAAAAATAAATAAATGTAAAAAAATCCTCCAACCCACCCACAGGTAACTGTGTTTGCATGCACTCATGACTTGAAATGTACCAGCTAGTATGCTGGCTGAGCCAGGACTTCTTCCTTGTCTAAGGTAATGTGCTCTGACACCGGCAACTGAATGTTGTGTTAACACTGTCTCTCACTGACTGCATCTCCTCCTCACAAACACAAGAACCACCAGTTTTTCCCGTTCCTCCTTCATGCCAGCACATCCGCCTGTCAGCTCTTTGGTGCTGCTCTTCTTCCCCTTCGGTTTGCTCCTCGAGCCTCACTGTGCACTGGATTTCCCTGGGGGCGGAGGGCGTTAAAACATACTGCCAGCACCAGCAGCCAGTTTGGGATTTGGTCAATCCAGGATGGTGCCTGGAACTTTCTAATGTACACCAGTTCAGCTTCTTTGCTGCTGCTGCTGCTGCTGCTGCTGCTGCTGCTGCTGCTGCTGCTGCTGCTGCTGCTGCTGCTGCTGCTGGTTCCAAGCACACTTTGAGCCCACTTCCATAGACATCTTCCAGCAGAGGCAGAATCTACTGTGGTTGCTAAAAGCAGGGTAGGCAAGGTGCCAACCTAGCCGCAGGAAAAGGACACGAGGAACAGGGTGTATTGTTGGAAAGAAAGGTGAAGTGCTAGAATTAACATTCACACTACCTTTTCAAATGTGCATTGATGGGATTTCTTATAAATAATTTTGGGTATGGATTTCTTGATTTAGGATCAGCTAGTCTTATGGATACTGTTAATCTTCCCATTAACTCCTCACTCAGCCCTTAAATATCCCGAGCTGTTGGCTATACTGAGAAAATATAAAGTGGACCTTATTATCCTTATAATCCATCTTCTCTATCTCCTGTTGTCCTCTAGACTACAGCAGTCCAGTGTTAGATAGGTAGACAGACAGGCAAGAAGGCAGACAGACATGAAGATGTATCATCAAGAGAGTGCGTTTTTGACGCATGCATCCCAGTTATGTAGATGAACTTCGAGAAACCAATACTGCTTGGATTCATTACTGTGATAAAAGAACATGAAGGGTGTTTGGTCTCACGGTTCCAGGAGGTGCAGTCTGTCACTGTGGGGAAGTCATGGTGGGGAAGGAGGTGTCTGGTCACATTGCACCCCCAGTCAGGAAACAGAAAGATAAATGCTGGTTTCCTCTTTCCCTTTGCTGTTTGGTCCAGGACCTCAGCTCAGGCTCTGCTCACAGTTGGAGTGGGTTTTCACTCCACAGTTAAGCCTTTCTGGAAACCCCCTCACAGACATGTCCTTAGGTGACTCCTGGTCCAGTCAGACTTACAGTGAGAGCTAGCCACACTGCTGCCCGTCCGCTGGTAAACTCATTTACAGTGTGGTTTGTGTCCTGTCTTGATGTCTACAGATCGCCAGATCCTGTCGCCCTTTTTCCCGTTCTCGTTTGACTCAGCCACTAATTCAGTTCTTTCTTGGCGTCTTCTCTTCTCTCGTCTCCTACCTTCGGCACCTTTGCTCTTCTCGCTCCTTAGGGATTTCTAGAGCAAGGAAGATGGTTCAGTGAGTAAAGATGCCAGTTTCCAATCCTGATGACCCAAGTTCAACCCCTAGGAACCCCTGGTGGGAGCAGATGTTTGCCTCTAGCAAGTTAGCTAGTTGTCACCTGGCCTGGCCTTCATGTGTGTGGTGCACATACATACACACAATTAAATAAGTAAATAAATAAATGTAACGAATTTTTTAAAGCCTAGAACCCATTAGTAGTTGCTGCCTACTGGCAGAGGGAGAGGAAGTTTCTTCAGGGGTGTGGCCGCTCAGAGGCTGCCCATGTTCCCATAGCTGGTCCTACACTTATGCACATAGAGCGAGCACCAAGTGGATTCAGTGGGTTTCAGAACAGAGTATGTTAAGTTGGTGGGAAAAGTGATAGAGAAGTACAAGAGTAACTGGGGAGGAACAAATAGATGGTGGGTTTGATCAGAACATTATATGCATGCATGAAATTCTCAATAACAAAAATTAAAGGGAAACTTCCTTAAAGTGGCAGCCCTGTAGCTGCGATGTAGAGCATTTGTCTGTGTGCTTGAGGCCAGGGTTCAGTCCCCAGTCCTCAGAAAACATAAACTGGGCATAAAAACACCCCACCTCCTCTCCAGCGTTGCTGCTCCACAGGGGGTGGTCCCCTCTACTTCGTTTTCTGGGCAATGTCCTCTACGCCCCTGGATTTAACTGTCTCATAAACATGATGTGATTGTATAAAGTGCATTAAATACTTTCCACTCATGAATATATGTTTCCAAGTGTTTTGGGGAAGGTCCACTTCAGGCCGCGCGTTATTACTGAAGTCTATGAGCTCATCTTTCTCCCCGGCCAGACTGTGGGTCCTTTGTGATCCAGTCTTTATACATAGACCAGGGACGGTCAGAATGTGATGAGCATTGCCTACCAGTGTCACAGGCTCAGTGCAGAATTGCCTGACTCTTGCTCCTCCTGCTCAGGTATCCTGGCACACACTCTGCTCGGTAGCTGAATCCCGCCATCTCTCATTCCCAGCTGGCTTACACTAAAAACCTTCACTCTTCACCCCAACTTGCTTTACTGGAGTGATCTTCACACAGCATAGCCCGCAATGGCATGCAGGCTTACAGTCATTCAAGTATGTCTTTCATTCAGCTCACCGAAAGGTCTTCATCAGCTGCCCTGTGCTCGCCTTCGGCCTCTTTTCCTGTCGGTCATCTCCCCACTGCTCCGTGTGCCGGCTTCACCAAACCATTTGCTGCTCTACAGGCCTGTTGTGCCCTGTGCCCTTCCCTCCTCAGCGAGCTGAAAGATCCTGGGCACGGGCCTTTGGAGCCCTTAATACCTTCTTTTGGTTAATACCAGACACATTTGCTTCTACCTCTGAATTTTGAACGTGTGCCCAGTGCCTCAGTTTAATCTGTACCACAGACAACTGATTTGATAAGAGCTTAATAAATTTTTATACGGATTGAATGCAGTTTGGAAACTAGAAGACAGATGGCTGAGATCTGAGCCAAACACTGGGGTGGACTTTGGGGTGTACAGGAATCTCTATGAACTGTCTGCTGGGGAGGATTTTGTTGGAGCTAGCCTTCGGATTTAGGGCTGCTGTAGATCCATGGGGCCCTTGCAGTCTGCCTGGACATGAGAAATCTTTGCAGAGGACCAGTGGCCTGCATGTTTGGCAGCATCTGCTGGCTGGACTGTGCACTATCTGTCTCATTTAGAGAACCGCTGTGGTAGCTAGCTCAAGCAACTGCTTCTCTTCTCCTAAGTTAACGACAGTCCCGGTTTCCAAGCATTTTACTCTGATGCTAAGCAGTCACAGTTCTGTCTTCTGTGGAGCTTGACCAGGTGTACAAATACATGATTGAGGGCTACTAGAAACATTGCTGAGACTGCTTTTGTCTATTAACTTTCAAACTATGTGCTATCATCGGGGTTTTTTAACTTTATTTCTGAATTTTTGTTTATTCTATTTTTAGTGTGTAGGTGTTTTGCCTGTATGTATATCCACACACCATATGCATGCAATGCCTATGGAAGCCAGAAAAGGGTATTGGTTCCCCCTGGAATTGGAATTATAGGTTGTAGTGAACTGCCGTGTGGACGCTGGGAACTGAACCCGAGTTCTCTGGAAGAGCAGCCATTGCTCTAAACAGCTGCGTCATCCCCAGCCTTGAGACCAGTTTCTTAAGAACTGTCATCCTGGGTAGTACACCCTATGTTGTGTTGCTAAGTTACAGCACTGCCCCCCTGTATAGACTAGCGCTAGGAAAACTGCCATTGGAGCAGTAAAGTACCTCTAGTTCACTACTGATGAATTCTGAAGATGTAAATCTCAATACCACCTAAAAACAAAGCAAAAAACACTAAAGTAGCAGGACATGGTGTTGCACACCTGTAATCCCAGCAATTGGGATGTCAAAGGAGGAGGGTCAGGAGTTGAAGGTCAGCCTCAGCTACTGTGTGGGTCTAAGGATACCTGGGGTCTCATATGACCCTGTCATGATAGATAGATAGATAGATAGATAGATAGATAGATAGATAGATAGATAGATAGATAGATAGATAGATAGATAGATGATAGGTAGATAGGTAGATAGATGATTGATGATAGATAGATAGATAGATAGATAGATAGATAGATAGATAGATAGATAGATAGATAGATAGAGTTATGAGACTGTCAGATATGTCAGATACATACATAAGAATAAAAACACCAAAATCCATCAGTTTCATGAGAATTTGAAAAAATAAGACTGAGTTATTAGAGAAATGTTGAACGCGCACACACAGCTAATGGTTTTAAGACGCACTGCTATAAACATTATAAAAAAGAGCCTAACCTTGCAGTGAACTGAGGTGTTCAAGTATTCTTTCATTTCTTGTGATGTGCTTGTTTTCATTGTGCCAACTTGAAGGAAGCTGTCACTTTATAATTCATTTTCCTTGGTTATAAACTTGCGAAGAAATAAAATCTGCAGGCTAGACTACAAATTGGACATTGACTTGGTAGTAATAATAACATCACGTGACTTGTTGCAGATCTTTCAGCAAAGAGTGCCTCTGTTCCAGATGAACTTGGTGCCTGGGGACATTCTAGAACGTCAAGCTATGCAAGCCAGCAGTCCAAAGTATCAGGTAGTGGCCCACAGTGGGATCCCACTCCTTATTATTCTGAAGCAGTGCCTCTCAACCCTCCTAATGCTGGGACCCTTTAATGTAGTTCCTCATGTTGGCTGAAACCAACCCTTAACATTTTTGTTGCTACATAAGTGTAATTTGGCTACTGTTACGAACCATAATTTAAATAATTTTGGAGATGTTTGCCAGAGGGGTTGCAACCCACAGGTTGAGAGCCACTGTTCTAAGGGACTTGAAGCCAGATGTGGCAGAACACACCTGTTAACCTAGCGATGGAGAGACTGGGAGAGAGAAGGATGGTAAGTTCAAGGCCAGCCTCTGCTTGCTGGATAGCAGGTGCCTGGATAGCAGGTGCCTGGATAGCAGGTGCCTCTGCTTGCTGGATAGCAGGTGCCTGTCTTCAAACAAAATAAAATTCAGTAATAAACTTGAAACCACTGTGGTGTAGGATAAAGAAATTGCATCTCAGAGATGACAGGTGGGTTCAGTAAAGTGCTTGTCACACAAGCAGGAGAACCTGAGTTCAGTCACCAGCACTCACAGGGAAGTCAGACACGACAGTTCATGCCTGTAATCCAAGCACTGGGAAGGCAGAGACAGAAGGATTTCGGGAACCACTGTAGCCAAGCCAGCAAGTTCTAAGCTCTGTGAGAGATCCTTTCTCAAAAATAAGGTGGCCAGTGAAAGAGAATACCCCATCAACCACTGGCCTTCATACACACACTCACACGCGTGCATCTGCACACGCATCTATGTGCACCCATATCAACATGCGTGCACATACAGAAAGAAAAAGTTAGACCGAGTGTGTCTGGTAGTGTTAATGTACTCACAGTGGCTTGTCCTCCGGCAGGGTATAGCACGGGTCACTCCCGGTCATCCAGTTTCTCCGAGTTCTGCCACAGAAGAAATACCTCAGTGGGCAGCACATCGACAGGAGTTGAAAGCATCCTGGAGCCATGTGATGAAAATGAGCAAACCACAGCCGAGCCGGCTCTCGACCCAGCCGATAAAGAAGAAGACGCTTCTGAGAAAGCCTCCAGGTACCCTCTCACGTGGTGACTCTGTGTTTAAAACATCTTTAATTTTCATAATGTAATCAATACAGAAGGTGGGAACGACTGTGCTTCTTTTCAAAGATGCCCAGTGAAGCAGGATTCTGTTGAATCTCAGCTGAAGCGGGTTGACGACACCAGAGTGGATGCTGATGACATCGTGGAGAAAATCCTGCAAAGTCAAGACTTCAGTCTCGACTCCAGCGCCGAAGGTGTGTGGGGAACGGATGAGTACTAGTGCCGTGGCCCGCACCTGTGTCCGCGCATGTGCTCTGGGTGGAGAATAGATGTGGCCCACACCTGTGTCCGCACACGCGCTCTGGGTGGAGAACACATGTGGCCCACACCTGTGTCCGCGCACGCTGTCGGGCTGCTACTGCATGTCTGAAAAGTCAACCCCGTGTCCGCCAAAGCATTGAGAGTTTTGTAGCTTGTCTCTGACAAAGGCCGGTGACACTGGACAAAGGACAAACTTTAGTGAAGACATCAGCTGAAGTGGGTGTGGTTCAGTAGTACAGCAGATTCCTAGGATGTAGGAGGCCCCGGGTTCAGTTCCCACAGCTGGGGTTGGGGAGGGGAGCAAAGATCAATTTTAAAGAAACCTTTTGTGTCTGTATACTTTCTGAGTGCCAGGTCCCTGACCCTGTTTGGAGGGCTGCGGTGGTGGTCTTAAAACAGGGGAGAATAGAATCCTGAATTCTCTCTGCAAATTTCCTGCAGAAACAGAGAATTTATTTGCCACCAGCTTGAAAGGTGCAATTACTCAGGCTGGTGGAATAGAGAACGCTTAACAGTGGACTGTTTGGTTGTGGAACTGGCTGGAAATAGAGAAACAATTAAACCGCATGAAAATGCAGAGAAAGAGCTGTCACTCCTGTTCAAAGAAAAGAGCTTTGGGGAAGTTGGTGAGAAGGAGCCGTAGGCCGCCTTCCAGTTGTCTCTCTCGGAACTTTGATACCTTCAGTCAGTGTAAAATGTGGATTTCTACAATACGTGTGTTTTCTGACAGTCGTCCGAGAACTGTATGTTTAACAAGCATTGTAATATATGTGTTGCAGAAGAAGGACTCAGGTTATTTGTGGGGCCTGGAGGAAGCACAACCTTTGGCAGCCATCACCTTCCAAACAGGTATGTCACCCCCCCACATAACACTCTGCCAAAACACAGTGTCTTAATCCATGAGGAGAGGACACGTAGCTCGGTTTGGAAGAGCCTAACAAGAGCGGAGCCTGGATTCAGCTTCAGGGGCAATATAAGCAAGTATGCTGGCTCACTCCCATTCCCAGTACGGGGAAGTGAAAGCAGAAAGTTCAGGAGTTCAGGGTCATCCCCAGCTACACAGCGAGTCTGATGCCATCCTGGGCTCCCCGGAAGAACAATCGCAAGTAAAGGAGGAAGGCTGCAGCTTTCGTTATGCTGAGGCTGAAGTAAGACAAACGTTTGCACCCCCTGAAGAGAGCCGGTTACTACTGAGACTCTTTCCTTCCCTGGATGTCTTCACCATTGTAGTCTATGATAGGTGGTTCCTTTATTTAAATATATTGGACAAATAGAACACTTGGCAGATGCTAACATAAAAGAATATCTAGAATAGAATTTTGTCTACTATTTTAGACGGGACAAAGCAAGCATTTCCAGCCAGTGTCCTCACCTGTGTGAGCAGCTGTACACACCCACTCAGCGGCAAACCTGTCGCTAGCAACCTTTCTAGACCTTAGGGATATTTCACTTTTTTCAAACCAGAAGTCTGCTTCCGTTTTCATTTTTAATTTTCTCTATGTAACTTGTTTATCTGGCTGTTTTAAAGATTTTTTTTTTCATATGTGTGTCTGTGTATATATGCCATGTGGGGGAGTAGGGGATAATCCTCAGAGGCCAGAAGAGAGCATTGGATATCCCAAAGCAGAATTACAGACGGTTTTGAGACTCCCAATGTAGATGCTGGAAACCAAACCCAGGTCCCCTGGAAGAGCAAGAATTGCTCTTAACTCCAGCGCCATCTCTCCAGCCCCTATCTGGATGTTTTTGAGAGATTTTTGTTTGCTTGTTTCTATTTTGTTTTGTTTTGTTTTGTTTGGCAGGGTCTCAATGTATAGCCCTGACTGGCCTGGAACTAACTATGTAGACCAGAATAGCCTCAGACTCACAAAGATCCACCTGCCACAGCCTCCTGAGTGCTAGGAATGAAGCACATGCCACCACACCCAGAAAGATTTTCTCTTTGTCACTGGTTTCTTAGAAGCTGGCGTGAGATGTTGTTGGGTGTGTTGCTCTGTGTTTATTTCATTTCAGCTTCGCTGAACTTCTTGGATAGCTGTGCGTATAGGTTTCCCGGATTTGAAATTCTCCAACCATTACTTCCCACACACACATGCTTCCTTCTCATATTCTGACATTCAAATGCCAGTTCCTCTCTTCTGTAAGCTAAGATACAGCCCCAACAACAGACCAAACTGACAGTTCTACCCATTTGGTGAACCAGTGAGCTTCCCAGGCTTACAAAAGCCAGGGTGACTCATAAAGGCTGCATTGCCAAGACATTGTACTCCATCATGGCTGACAGCCCCCAAGAAGCCCAACTTCAGTTAGCCCCCCACCCCCTATATACCCTAGCATCTCCCATGAGCACACGGAGGAGGGAATGGTCGATGGAATCCCAGGTGACAGTCTTGTGACCCTCCCTTCTACAAGCTAAATATTAAAAGGCCAACCATATTCCCATTCCTATAGACCTGTTGTCACTGTATTGGCTTATTCCGTTGCCATGACTACAGTGCTAGGGTTATCCCTGCTGTGTGATGGGAAGGAATGGGATAGTCATGTTATACCTAGAGGAAAAAGGCATACCACAAACACCTCATATAAGGCCTCTAAGGGGTGAGTCCAGCCACAGTGATTGCTTCCAGGATTGTTAAACTCTAGACTCAGAGTGAAGCATCGGGTGTAGGGGAGGGGTTTCCGATATCTTGGCAAATGAGGAAATAGGTACCTACCGATGACTTTCAGCAGTGAGACCCTCACCTCCATGCAGCGCCGCAACTGGAGTTCTCCTGGTCACCCAAGATGCTTCCGGGAAAAGGGAGAATTAGGGCCCACTCAAAAGCTTAAAGCTAGCCGGGCGGTGGTGGCGCACGCCTTTAATCCCAGCACTCGGGAGGCAGAGGCAGGCGGATCTCTGGGAGTTCGAGACCAGCCTGGTCTACAGAGCGAGTTTCAGGACAGGTTCCAAAACCACAGAGAAACCCTGTCTCAAAAAAAAAAAAAAAAAGCTTAAAGCTAGCTGCCATCTAAAAGACAGTGAGAACCCTTCCTCTGCCAAAACAAGAAACAACAGCAGGAGGCTGCATGCTCCATCCTTGACTTCACAGAACCAAGTCCTAACAACAGACAGAAAGTCTCTGTGGGTGAGGCCGTTGCTTAAATAGGCTGTCTCTGGATGGTTTCATTCACAAAGCTTGTAAATTAAGTTTTCCAGTACATTTCGTTATTAGAGGTCAGTTCATAGCTGACATATTACAGCAAAGGCTGTGGCACAGAAGCCCATGAGTGCAATGGCCAGGCCAATGATGCAGCTTTGTCCCCCAAAAGTGAAACACTTATTTCACCTTCCTGGACTGGGGGGTGGGGGGAAGAGGTAGCTACCAACCCAGGGTAAGAATTTCTTGTATGCTAGAGAGACAGAAGTTGCTTTATCTCTTCATTTGTGTTTCCTGTTGAAAAACTTAGTCACACGGCCACACCTACCTACAAGGGAGTTGAGGAAACAGCTTCCAGCTGAACTATGCAGAGGAGAATAGATGGAGCTGGGTTAGTCACAGTCTTCTGCACCGAGCTGTGGGGAATATAGAGCTGGGGACACGCATGGTCTTCTGCTCTGAGTTGTGGAGAAATAAACCCTTCTTCAAGAACGCTTTCCCTCTTAGTCTCCAGCACACATGTGGATTCACAGGGCTGGCCGTATATAAAGCCACCTGCACCTTGACTAAAGGGATCCTTGAGCCCTGTCGCTCATCATCCCAGCGCTTTCGAGTAGAGACAAGAACAAGTGAACTTCAAAGCCATCTGTGGCTAAATAGAGAGGTATAGAACAGCCTAGGCTACTTAAACCTTGTCTGAAAAAAAGAGGCCCTGGGCAGTGGTGGTGCACACCTTTAATCCCAGCACTTGGAAGGCAGAGACAGGTGGATCTCTGTGAGTTCAAGGCCAGCCTGATCTACAAGAGCTAGTTCCAGGACAGGCTCCAAAACTACAAAGAAATCCTGTCTCGAAAAAACAAAAAGAAAAAGAAGAAAGGGAGGGAGAGAAGGAGGGAAAGAGAGAGAGAGAAAGGTGAGAGATGGAGAGAGGAGAGGTAACAAGAGGGGGAGAAAGAGAGAGAAAAAACACTTTACACTTTCTAGAAAGTTAAAACCTACAGTCTTATAACTAAAGACTCTCATCATTAACTCTGTGGAAAACTCTACGCACTGCCCTAGCTGAGATTGATTTTAGGGTTGTCTGTGTGTCTATGTATGTGAAACCTTTAACCCTTGTAGAAACAAACTCAGTAGAAAAGCACCTGGAGTCAAGTAATGATGGCACATACCTTTAAAGTCAACTCTCAGGAGGTAGTGGCAGGTGGATCTCTGAGTTCAAGGCCAGCCTGGTCTTCCAGGACAGCCAGGGCTACAGGGAGAAACTGTCTCAAAAAGAGAGAAGGGGGGGGGGAAGGGAGGGAGAGAAAGAGATGGGGGGGAATCACCTGGTGTACCTGGGGAGAAATGTATCCCTAAGTTCAAGTTCTGAAAGTATTCCCTCGCTGCTGTTTCAGGGTAGGATCTGGAGCCTACGAGCAGGTAGTGATCAAACGCTAGAGGGGATGCCGGCGGTGGACAGACGCTTCCCTGGGGATGTGAACTGTGGACACCAGGTGTTTCAAGGTGTTTTAGTCAAGAGTGTGAGAAAAGCAATGAACCCGTTTTCAAAGCAAAGTTCATCCGTGCAGAGGAAAGCAATGCTGGCTCCTTCTCAGAGCACCCCCCATCATCTGTCCAGAGCCACTCACCCACCCTTCTCGGAGCAGAGCACCCCCCAGCATCTGTACCGAGTCACTCGCCTACCGAGGGAGCATGGGAATGGAGGGTAAAGGCCTGGCCTGCTTCAGCACCCCATCTGAGTTTACTTTTTTCAAATTTTTATGTAATCAACTTTAATTGCATGATTTACAACAGTTGAAGGGTTTTGCTTTCTGTTTTCAAGTTTTACAGAAAGGTGGACGGGGCAGAGTAAGGAAGAGAGCAAGGGAAGAAACTTCGGACATTTTGCCTGTTAAAGCCACCCCACTGGCCTTCTTCTTGTCCTTTCAAGGCACCTCGGAGGAGGATGGCGTTGGACACTTTTGAGTGTGATTTTGGTGTCCCAACATAAAAATCCAAGGCAGGGCCACTCAATAGCTCTGGGCTGTGTTTAAATTTTACATTTCAGAGACAGTGTGGGAGGTCAGTTTAAACCCATAAATGCTATCCAAATAACTGCAATTCCTATTAAGTAAATCTTCCATGTCCCACTACCTATAGCATTGTCCTAAGTGTATTAACGCCTTTACACAGTAATTGACAGAAGGTGGGTGTCTGTGGTGGACTTAAACACTTTAAGTACTTCATATTTCTAAATGTTTCTGACGTAAGTCAAAGGGCAAGTGTGCCCAAGTCTGAGACAGCTGGACGGAAGGAGCGCTGAGCCTGTGCCTCTGGGGCAAATATTGTCTGTCGTTACTGTCACATGCGCTGCAAAAGCCCCAGCTGCTCCCTGTAAGAGTCAAGGTGAGCTTACTAACGATCAGGATATCAGCTACCGTAGGCGAGCTTGGAGTAAAGCTCAGTTATGATCCATCCAGTGCTGAGACTTACTGGGCTCAGCAGTCAGAAGGAAGACTATGAGATGCTCAGACTTCTGCGAACTGACACTTAACCATCCCGTGCTAATGGACAGACGTCTGAGCGGCTGCCGAATTTCACTGATGCCATGAGACTGGCACGTTCCTATTTTAGCCTCTTTGACCAGAGACTGTTTTCTTTGCTGTGTCAGAGCTGAGCTGTGTGAAGCCAGCGTAGACTGTAACATACCTCTACTACAGCTTTTAGGGTGCAAATATCTAGTCTGGATCCTGTTACCAGCAAGCACACAGCTGTGGTGTTTCTGATTTTGACAGTACCCGTGTAGAAAGAGCTAAACTTCCCTTCGCTGAAGAAAAGCATGGGATGGTACAGAGCCAGCAATGTCCCGGCACCCACCTTCACAATCATGTCTGACCACACAGTAGGTCAGCATAGACTTACTGTGGCCAAGATCCTTTTATGTTGACAAAGTAAGAATAGAGTTATGTTTGAATATCCAGATTGGGAAGTTTGGAAAAAAAGTAGAATTATTCGTGTTAGAATTTGCATTTTAATATTCAAGAATTAGGTAGTCTACATTAATCCAAAACCGTGCTTACAAACAGATGCTGAGGTTTATGAGCAGATGACACCCGTGTTAGAATGTTGTGAATACTGAGAGAGGATTTTCTGAATCATGCTAGGACATGTTTGGAGGCTGGGGCATTGACATGGACGTCTTTCCCAGGGAAGATGTCATCTGAATCGGTGAAGACATGCTTCGCAAGGGGGCAGATCCATTGTACGCTACAAAAAGTTCAAAGGCAGTGTTAACTAATATTATTTAGAGATGTTTATTCTGACAATTTTAAAAGCATACTTTTCTATTCTAAAACTATGATTTCTAGGCTATATTTTTATTGGCACTTCTGCAAATGATTTTGGATCCTAAAGATGGCAATTAATAACACTGGACTGTGAGCATGGCTCACCGAAGCCTCTCGTCAGACACACACAAGGTGCTAAAATCAGGGCGGAGTCGCTGCCTTACTTAGCCTGGCTGCCCTGGGCCCTCTGACTTTACACAAGATTAGGTCTTGGCATTTTAAATGATACAGAATCCTTTCCAGTCGGTAGAGTGTTTGCCTGGACCACACAAAGCCCTGGGTTCGGTCCCCAGTACACATAACTGAGCGTGGTGGTGCACGCCTGTAACCCCAGCACTTGGGAGGTGGAGGCAGGAGGATCAGATGCTTAAGGACATTCTTGACTCCATAGGGAGCTAGGGGTCAAACTAGACTGTAGGATAGATACCCTGTCTCAAAAAGGAAAAATGAAAATGTGAAGAGATCTTGAAAACTGTTTTAAAAGCCTTTTTTTCTTTTAGCAGCTACTAAATAATCTTGACCTGTATATCATCACATAACAAAAAATCACTTAGTAAGTAGCGACTTTGAGTAGGAAGGGGAAAGACTGGCTGTGATGCTATAGGCAGCAGAAATCTGGAGTCTCCTTCCCTAGTGTCCAGGGTGTGATCTGCATTCACATTTCAGTGCGGCCCTTTCAGAGGGGTGAAGGGATGCTCGGATGCTCTCCTAATCCTTCTTCCTGCAGTCTCTCAGGAGGCTAGGTACCAAGTCTACTTTTAATTCTGCTTTGAGCTTAGATGACAATAAACTTGGGAAAGTAGAGGCTTACCAAGTTAGTCTTTTACTATTTAGGCCAAATTTTCAAGTCCAATCTTGGAGAACTTTTAGGTATGAACTGTTTTTTTCTTCCGTCCTAGAGAAAAGACCACCTGTACTCTTTAAAGCTAGTGTTCATGACGAGAAGAGAACATCTAAAATACCTTGTTCAGAAAAATGTACAGGCCTGTCAGGAGCGCGTCTCCTGCGGCAGGCTGGTGCCAAGGTCAATGGCCAATGGCGACAAGATCTTCTAGGATGGGAAGCTTAGGAAAAGGCAGAGGAGGTCCTGAACCATCCCTTTACACTTGAATTTGAGCTCCCTCTGGTGGTGGCATTGAAGGCTCCTGAGGACAGACAACTAGTGTAGATTAACACTTTTTGCTCTTAAAGTCTTGACCAGCCGGGCGGTGGTGGCGCACGCCTTTAATCCCAGCACTCGGGAGGCAGAGGCAGGCGGATCTCTGGGAGTTCGAGACCAGCCTGGTCTACAGAGCTAGTTCCAGGACAGGCTCCAAAGCCACAGAGAAACCCTGTCTCGAAAAACCAAAAAAATAAAAAAAGTCTTGACCAACAACCCTAAATGCCACCATCTCATTCCAGCATAAAGCCATGAGAATAATATCCAAACTAGATTCTTTTCTACATGTTTTTGTGTTTTTAGTTTGTTGTTGTTGTTGTTGTTGTTCTTTTTGTATAAAACTGTGAGCCACAGAAGTTGACCACTTAACTTCCTTTGTTATTAAAAGGGGGAAAAAAATCTTCATCTAATCTCCAAAATGCATACAAATCCAGTCTCATGACTGTAATCCCAGCACGTGGGAGGCTGAGACAGGAGGAGCTATGAGTTCAAGGATAGCCTGGGTTACACAATCTACTTGACTTCAAGGGCATTCTGGGCTCCATGGTAATCAGGCAGCACTGAGTTTTGGTCAAAGCATCCAGAAGCAACTCCAGATTCTTAGACTTCCATGTCAAATAAACCACTTTTGAAGCATAAGCTGACAGTTTCATTAACTATTTCGCTGAAGCGTTTCCACAGCCTTAGGCTTCCGCGTTTAGCACAAATCTCCGAGAGACGCAGTGAGCTCGTATGACGGGATTGTGTTGTTTTCTCTACAGGTCTTTCATGCAAGCATTTCAGAAATCCAGTTCTCTTAGATGGTACGTCTTCTGAATATAACTGAGTAGGGTAGCTGGGACTGCATTAGGTCGCTGTGCGTATTGGCTTAGCGAGGTGCTGCGCATAATATTAGCAGAGGAGATAGATACTCCTGTAGTCAGCCTAAGTTAGGACTGCCCTGGAAATGAGGCCGTATTCCCTTCATCAGAAGACACATACACCAACTGTTTTAAATGGTAATATGGGATTACCATATGGTAATATGTCTCCCCATAAGACAAAGCTGATAAAAATTTTGAGTTGCAATGTGTTCTGTATTTTCCAACGTGTCTGTTTATCTTATCTAACTCTTTCGCCAATATTCATTGGCCAAATTCAGTGTAAGGAAAGACAGACTATAGAAGAATTTGATGAATTTTGACAATCTGTCTTGAGGGTTACCTTCCTCTATATTATTTCAGTCATTTGGAGTTTACACGGACTGTTTATGAAAAAGCGTTATTAGCAACTGAGGAATAGCTCAGCGGTAAGGAACGTTCCAGCATGTACAAGACCTGGGATTGGTCCTCAGCGCTGATAAAGGAAAATGAAGTGATTCCATCAGTATTCTGTTCTAATACTTGGAGAATGACCTTCATGTTTATATATTTTATGTCTTATGTTTTAACTATACAGTGATAAAATCCAGGAAATGTTTTATAACAAAATAAACTTTTGTTTGTAAAATGTTTGTAATAATGTAAAAGTGGATCTTATACATGTTCAATAAAAAGCAGTATCTCAAAAGTCTAGATGTTCTTAATCTTTTTTTAAGATTTTATTTTTGTTATTTTCATCTATGTGTGTGGGGTTCACATGTCAGTGTGGCACTTGTGAAGGCCAGAAGACTTGAAAGCCCTAGGGACAGAATCAGATCCTCAACCACTGAGCCATCTCCCCAGCCCTTTATCTTGTAAAACATTGGGGAGCCAGGTATGGTGGCCCGAGCCTGAAATCCCAGCCCCACTGGTCAGCCTTACAGCCAGGCAGTGGTAACACACACCTTTAATCCCAATAGCCACACTAGTTGCCATAGAAACCGGGCAGTACATGCTTTTAAACCCAGTGGTGTATGCCTTTAATCCCAGAACTAAAGAGGGTTACAAAATGGGAGGAAACAGCTCAGACTCAGTCTCATTCCGAGATTCCTGGAGGCAGGATCACCATTTTCACTGAGGTCTAGGTGAGAGCTTGTGCCTGGCTGCTTTACTTTTTGGATCTTCAGGTTGAACCCCAATTTCTCTATCTCAGCTTTTATTAATCGTGCTTCAGGGAAGAGTCTCTGAACCCATCCCCAGGACACAAGTTAACTTGGTACCAGATCATAGTAAAACCAGGCAGGACCTCTGACCTACCCTCAGAACCTCTGCTATGTGTTCAGCCTGCAGCTCCCATTTTTCTCAGGATCTGGTGGTTTCCCTCTGTCTCCCGACCTTTCTCCTTTTCTTCCCTTTTCCTATTTCAACCTGTGTACCACTGTTCTAGCTAGCTTGTTGTCAGCTTGACACAAGCTAGAGTCACCCGGGAAGAGGGACTTGAGAAAATGCCTCCGCCAAGTTAGTCTATGGCATATTTACTTGATTAATGTTTGACTTGATAGTGCCCAACCTTGGAGAGAGGTGGTACTGAGTTGTAGTTTTAAAAAAAATGGGCTAGAGAAATGGCTCAGAGGTTAAGAGCACTGGCTGCTCTTCCAGAGGTCCTGAGTTCAATCCCCAGCAACCACATGGTGGCTCACAACCATCTGTAATGAGATCTGGTTCCCTCTTTTGGTGTGCGGGCATACAAGAAGGCAGAATGTTGTATACATAATAAATAAATACATCTTTATAAAAGAAAAAAGTAGGCTGAGCAAGCCATGGGGAGCAGGAAGCAGTGTTTCTCCATGGCTTCCCTTGATGGTGATGCACTGTGCTGTTGAAATATAAGCCAAAGGAACCCTTTACTACAGCAAAAACCAAGCAGAAAAATCAAGCGAAGACAACTACTTCTCTAGTAGTAGCTCATAATGCAAGTTTCCATGTGAATGGTGTAGGAAACCATTGGTAAAATTAATCTAACCCCTGTTTATGTAACAATCAGAAAGAAAACGAGACAGGGTCAAATTTAGACACTCCCTGGATCTGTGATATCTGGTCTGTGGGAAACCGTCTAACAAGGAAATGTCAGTCAAAGGCATCCTGATGAACTGCTTCAGATACATGCCTATGCAATTACAGCTTGGCCAAGTTGAGGTGTCTTCTCAAACTGGTGTCCTAGCTTTGTTTTCGGTCTGTCCGTTTGGGTGTGTTCTTGCTTTGCTGTCAATGCTCTAGTATATGCAGCTACTTTAGGAAAGGTGCGCCACCTTCTGGCACTGGACTGCAGTGACTCCCAAGTGATCCTCCATCTGCACATATATTCCATGGAATAAAACCAAAGTGTGGGGGTGGGGGGAACACATTGGATATATTTTTCAGGTGTAATTTTTAAATACTTTAAAATATCTGTCAAGAAATTTGTATCAAGTCTTTTGCACAAGCTGCTTGAATAAGGTGAAATGTTTCTTGTGTGGGATTAATGAAAAGTTCTGAAAGGGCAGGTCCATGAGAAGACCCACCAGGAAGAACTAAGTGAAAACACGATAAAGTACACATAGAGACAGGCCGGGACACAGACACCACTGTGGGAACGCAAGGGTCATATAGTGAACACCCAGGGTCCCAGGGGTCAAGGTTAATAGATGTAGATGCAGTGTTTCTAGGCACAAAGAAACTGATTTAACCAGAATTGTCTAATGCTGGACTGGATCACAGACTGCAGAATGAAATGGGTAGAAAAAGGTAATTACAGTGTGAAGGCAGAAGGGATGCAGGCAAAATGTATATACAAATTGGCAGGTGTAGGGGGCCTCTAGACCTTAGCACAACTGACTCCATGATGCAAGTGTCGTTCAGGCCGTAAAACTCAGCACATAGACAGCACCACCTGCCAAAACAAAAACAAAGACCCAATCCATCAAAGTCCATAGTTTTGGAAAGCCTCAAAATAGACTAACCTTGCTCTTTGATTTCTGTAGTTTCACTTCTGGCTAACTGTTCTTTTTTTTTTTTTTTTTTTTTTTTTTT
>NW_004949123.1:2172557-2186138 GCF_000317375.1 Microtus ochrogaster | reverse complement strand
GACCAGGCTGGTCTCGAACTCACAGAGATCCGCCTGCCTCTGCCTCCCGAGTGCTGGGATTAAAGGCGTGCGCCACCACCGCCCGGCTCTAACTGTTCTTATTAACTGAAGTATGTCAACCCAGAACATGGGTTTTGTGCTAAAAACTCACCCTGAGAAAGGCTCAGTGCTATACTGGGATTCCAATCACCTGGTGTAGTTAGCGGCCAGCTAATAAAGACTTTCAGTTGACTCAAGCCCAAGTCGGTGTGGACAGCCCACATCAGCAGGAACATTAAAAACCCAGCAGATAATATGTAGGGGGCATGAAGTGTTAACTTTTGCAGGGGGTAAGAGTTTATAACCAGCATGTGGGGCTTCAAAAAAGTATTATTTTCTGTACAGATTTCTAGAACTTCCAACTCCCACCAGCTTGTGATGTCTCAACATTGTGCCCAAATGTTCTCTTTCTCAAGTATTTAGAAATGTATGCATCATATATATGTATACATATGTTTCCGTGGCATCCTACACAAGGTGGAAATGCATTGCTCTTTAATTCTTCTGAAGATTCTTCTGCCACTGCTGATGGTGTTCAGTCTGTGGCTTCCCGCAGCTGCTGAACACAAGCCATGGGTCCAGGGATGGTGGGTGTTGTCATTGAAACCCAGTCCAGGGGAGAAAACTGCCTTAATTGGAATAATTCCTTGGCCACCACTGACAGGGCTGAGGACACTATGGACGCTGCAGTGCCTGCCAGAAAGGCTGTAGAAGATGAGACGTCAGAGCAGACCGGGAACTGACTGCTGCCGCGAGGAGGGGCTGCTAGGAGAGTCTCAGGGAGACGCCTAAAGGACCAGGTCTCACGTGCAGATCATAAGGGAACAACTTGAACTCAAAGAATGCTGGGAAAACAAGCTTCTGTGAAATCACAGAAATCTCTCAAAAATTCTTGCTATCATTTCCATCTTGAATGTCTCCCAGAAAGCCCCGGGGCAGGGTGGGGGGAGGGTGCTGCTGGGAATTCATGGACCCTTTAAGAGGTGGAACACCATGGAAGATCTTACATCACTGGGGGTGTGCCTTTGCAGAATTGAGACCTTAGTTCCTTCCTCTCTTTTGCTTCCTGGCTACGAAGGGAGTGGGTTTACTGTACTATGAGTTCTGGCCACCATGGGCTGCCCTGCCAGAGGCCCAAACGACAGAGAGAAATGATCTCAGACAGGAACCTCCAAGATTGTAAGTCGAAATGAAACCTTTGTCTTTTTAGCTATCTCAGGCATTTCGTCAAGATAGCTAAGCTAGAGCCGCCCAGCCTGGAAGCGGGAGCCAGAGGCCATGGCTGGTTACCTGTTTCACATATAGTCTGGGAATGTGGGCCCTGCTGCGTGGCAAAATCTAAGGCAAATGTTTAGGTAAAATTCTGCTTCCTACAAAACCACATTCTTCATTGCCACAGAGCAGTTTAAGCATTGGAGAAAAAACATCTTGAGTTACTATGCTTTAAACTATGTGGCTCAGGCGATGGCTCCATGTTTAAGAGTGCCAGCTGCTCTCCAAGATCATCTGGGTTCAATTCCCTTCACCCACATGGCGGTTCATGATTGACTGCAACCCCAGTCCCAGGGGATCCGATGCCCTCTTCTGCCCTCAGGCACCAGCCGCAAGGTAAAACACTAGACACTTGCAAATTAAACAGGTAAATACTTTTCTTAAAGCTGTGTGGCCCATTCAAGTGAAATGCCTGGGGTGAGGAACAATGTTAGTCCTTGCAAAACTGGGATCTACCCTTAGTGAGTCGAGAACAAGGAATATTTGCTAGTTGTCTCTAGGAAGGGATAGGAAGGGCAAGCTCTTGAGGAACGTTTCTTTACAGTCTCAAAACTAATGGGGGGTGGGGGATGGTCAGAGGTTAAGAGCACTGGCTGCTCTTCCAGAGGACCAAGGATCGATTCCCGATGCTTATGTGACAGTTCACAACTGTCTTTGATTCTAGTCCCAGGGAATCCTATGCCCTCTTCTGGCCTCTAAGGGCATTGCATGCACATGGCTCACAGACACAGATGCAGGCAAAACACAAAATTTTTGAATACAGCAATTGAAGTTTTTAACATGAATTTCTATACACAACTGTTAACATTCTGCAAAAGAACATGTTGTCAATACAGAATGGAGCACATCCGGTCGCATTTATAAGTTGTTAATGACAAAGTCGCATCAAAAATATACAATAGGGGCTAGAGAGAAGGTCCGGCCGCTAAGAGCACCTGCTTGCTGTTCCTACACAGGACTGGGATCCAATTCCCAGCTCCCACATTGAATGGCTCACAACTGCCTGGAACTCCAGCTCCAGGGAATCCACTGTCCCTTTTTAACCTTCCCAGACACCTGCACGTACATGCGCACACAGATACACACAAATATCCATAAGACTTAAAAGGCAAATATTTAAAATATATATTAGTAAAAGAACAAGGATAACAAGGGTAAAAAAAATCACACATTTAAGCCGTTTGGGAGGAGTTGATATAAAATATAGACAATCAACTGGTTCCTATGCAGAATAGTAGGCGGAGCTGCTCTACGGGGAACAATGAATAGGAGAAGCCAGAAGTCCCCAGGAGGCTATGAGATTGTGGGTATTGAAGATAAAAAGAACTAAGACATTACTCCCTTTATATAGTTCTGATCTATACTTTTCCTTTCGTAATTTAAATTGTAAGGCTGTTATAGGAAAAATAGCTTGCACAGTGTTTGTTCCTTTGTTGGGGTTTTGTTTTCTGTTTGTTTGTAGGCAGGGTCTCACTACGTAGCCCCAGCTGTCCTAGAGCTTGGAGTGTAGACCAGGTTGGATTCAAATTTCTCTCCGCCTCCTGCGTGTCGACACTGTGGGTGTGTGCCACCATATACAACAGAATCTTTTCTTTTGTGCTGCTAAGGGATCAAAATCAGGCCTCGAGCATGCTGGGAATAAGGGGATTTAGAGCTTAGGTGCTGTTTTGTGTTTGCTTTCAGAGAGATTTAAATGTAACGACAACCTTCCCCATCAAGACCCCAACCATCTGGGGGTTGGGAATGTAGCTCAGATGAAGTGCTTGCCCAGCATGTATGAAGCCCTGGGTTCAATCCCCCAGTTCTGCAGATAACAGGTGCGGTGCCACAGGCCTGTGATCCCAGCACTTGGGAGGTGGAAGCGAGAGGTTCGAGGTCATATTCAGCTACATGCTGAGTCTGAAAAACAAGGTTTCAGACACTTTAAATTCAACCAGAGCTTACGCTTGCAAGAAAACGTACTTTCTCTCCGTCCATAAACTTCTCAGCAGGAACCAGTGCTTAGCCCAGAAAATACAACAGCAAATATGCTTTGCTCAGAATATATGGACCATATAATTCCTAGCAGGAGCTCCCCAGCAGGACAAAGAAGGGAGGGGGATTAAAGTTATACAAACCCTTGTGGCTGGGGTAGAGCTCGGCAAAGCACCTGCTTGGCATCTGCAGTGGCCTGGATTAGATCCCAGCACAGAGATATTCTTAAATGTCACCAGATAATAGATCCTAAAAGAGCCCCCTCGTCCCAAGGCTTGTGAGGTTTCAGAAGGGAAGGAGGTAGCATGAGGCATTAGGGCCTCAAAAAGTGCGTTTCTAAAGTCTGGTTTCTTAGGACGCTCCCTGAAAATTCCCAGACTGGGACCGGATAGGAAGGAAGAGATCTGTCACTCAACACTGAACTTCAGCAGCAAGGTTCAAATGAGCGTGGTGTAAGAGAGCGAAAGGCTCACAGGTGACAGGTTAGGGGCAATGCCTGGAGGGGACATGGTTTCGGCAATCTCCATTCTGCAGTGTGCGTGTGTCTGGTTAGGAGCAATGCAAAAGTCGCTCTGTAGAGAGCAGAGGGCACCGGGCGAGTGTGAGGTTGTGTGCTTGCACTGTTCTGTTTCTAGAAGGCTGTCAGGTGCTTGGCCATTCAGACTGAAAAATAATTTTGATTTCTAACTACCACAACACTTTCTCATCAGCATGTATAAGAGCTTCCCATTGTGGCTATTACACCTCATCTTACACAGAACTGGGTCAAAACTCCCCTAGCAAACCTGATTGTTCTCTGCATTTGGTTTTTATTGTTATTTTTGGCTTTTGTTTTTGAGACAGGGCCTCGGGTAACCCAGAGTGGCTTCAGACTCACTATGCAGTCGAGGATGACTCTGAACTTCGGAACCTCTTTGTCTCCACTTCCCAAGAGCTAGCATTACAAGCACATCCCACTGCACCCGGCTTGCATTCTACAATCATAGCAGTAGGGGTTGCCATCTCTAGTGTCCTCAACTCTTTAGAAGGATCCCTTGTGTGGCTTCAGAACAAGGGCCTGAGCTGGGCTCAGGGGTACAGCATCTGCAGAGCACACACGGAGGCCTCGGGTGCAGTCCCAGTACCAAAGGAAAGAGAAAAGAGCCGATGGCTACAGACTAAGCCTTTCAATGTGCAAAGGTAGGCATTTATCAAAGCTGGGAAGAGCAAGCCAAAGGCTGGAAGTGTGGCTCTGTGGTAAAGCGCTTCCCTAGCACATATACAGCTCTGGAGGAGAGGGAGAGGTGGGTGCAGGAAATGCAGACATACAAGAGAGCTGTTCTCGTCCCCATAGCTGTCATAAGCACATAAAGGGTTTGTGGGTAAGGGGTTATCGAGCCTCAAGGGGACTGACGGACTAACTTTGAAGATACAATCGAGGGCTTTACCATGGCTAGAAGACGTGACGTCAGCAAAGAGCCATGATGGGCAGGGAACGCTGAGGAAAACCTTGGGCACAGACATGGAAAGGTGAATGGAAAAGAACGCACATCTCTGGCTAGGTCGTGTACACCTGTGAGCACCTGAGGCACGTGGAAATCTGATGGGTTAGTCTAGAAGATTCAAAGACGGCATCTGGTTGGCAGTGCCTCTGGGATTAAGATTTTTCTAATGAAAACGTTCTCACCAAATCCAATGATGATTAACCCTTGAAGACTCAGCTTAAGGATAAGTGTCCACAGAGCTCTTGCCCAGAGGCCAACTCTGCAGCCACAGAACAGCCCCAGACTAAGCCCCAGGGAGGTCACCACTATCTGAGTGGCACAGGCTGTGTATCAACATGTCCACTTTCTTCATTCTCTTCTGGTTCCTTAGGAGGTGACCGAGTATGCATGTGGCTTCTTAGAATATCACTTCTCAATCTTCCTTTACTGTCACACAGGAAGTGGCAGCAGTGTTGCCTAGCAACAAGCCACAAAGCACACTGGGCAGCTAAGGAGCTCCTCCTCACTTTCTTTCTGCTAGTGTAGGCTATGCAAGTGGGAACCCCAGGTTAGTCCACCGTCTCCGCCACAGTTACCAAGATGGACATCAGGGACTCTGACACGGTGGAGCAGCCATGCCTGGCTGACACACCTCTGGACTCCCATGCGACACACAAGAATATCCCCTTGGGGCCCCTTTTCTCTTTCCTTAAAGCCACATTTCTCTCTCTCTGCACCTATTCCCACCCCAACGCCAGTCAGAAAGCTTTGGGAGGGTATTCATAAGTGCGTGAGGACGTAGCTCAATGGTAGAGCCCTTACCTAAATGTGCAAAGCTCTGGGGTTCAACCTCTAGCACCACACACAACACGGACAGTGATTACTGCAGATTTCTATACCCTTCAAAAACCACCCAAGTTTCTTTCTCATCTAACATATTTTTGAAAAGTAAAAGCATAATCCTAGATTTTAAAGCTACATCACCCCTGGGAAAAGTTGGGCAGAGGAACTGGTTTTGTTTCTGAGATCTCACCATGCAGTCTAGGCTGGCCTCAAACCCATGATCCTCTTGTGTCCTCCATCCTGGTGCTAGGATTATAGGTAAGGGCCTCTAAGGTTCTCAAGTGGCTTTGATTGCATTTAAATGTTTTAATGTCACATTCAACATATGGCTCTAACACCAAAACTGGGAAAGGATAAAACTAACACATGGCCACACCCAATGTTCTTGTAAACACCAAATGGAAAATAAAAACCCAATGTTTAAAGAAAGCAGCTCCTTCCAGTTGAACCCTTTCTCAGCGAAGAGCAGTCTACGCCAGGCACGTCTGTCAACCAGTTCAGGACCCGATTTGTATTAAAACTTTCAAAGTAGTACTTGAATTATGACTGTGCAAAGTTTAAATCCCAGGGCTGAGGACGTAGCTGAGTGTCAAAGTGCTTGCTTACCATTCAAATGGCCCAGGGTTCAATTCCCAGCACCATAAAAAAAAAAAAAAAAAAAAAAAAAAGTTTGAATTCCAAGACAACTCAACTCTCAGCGAGACTCTGAGCTTTGGAAAATCCAGATGGCTCAATTATCTTCAGGCCGATAATCCCAAGAATTGTGCAGGTCAACCACGACTGCAGAACCGTCGCTGCTTAGGGACACCGAGTCAGCAATGAGGGACCGCATCCTCTCTTCGTCAGTACACAAGTGCTGCAGCTTGGGATAAGCGAGCAGTCTCCTCAGGGGTATGAAAAACTTCTCTCCTTCACAGAAGGGCTGGGGAGTATTTTCTATCCTGGCCTTTTCAGCCTCTGTGAATACTGCTCCCAAGAGTAGGTGAGGGGCTGGGGAGCAGTCCGTGTGCCCTGGCTTAGGGCCCAGTTCCTTCTCCTGTTCCCTCAGCATCCGCTGGTATCTCAGTCTCAAGCGTTCCACTTGTATCAGGAGCTCCCCGACCAGTACAAACTTGAGCACCTTTTCCTGCTGTAAACTTGGGTAGGTGGTTGTATAAACCTAAGGGAAGAAAAACCCAAACAGAATACCAAAGTGTGTTTAAACCATCAGCAATTCAGTAACAAGCTGTGCATTGTAAAAGCCTTAATCTCACTGGAAATCAAACATATATAGATACTAGGTATCTGCTTTGCTTCCAATTCTGATGACAACTAAATCTCAGCAGTGTTTCTACTAACAGGCACTAACCCAGTATTCCCCTTAAAAAAAAAAAGATTTATTTTATTATTTGATATGTATGAGTGTTTTGCTTGCCTGTACGTCTATACAGCATATGCATGTTTGGTGCTTACTGAAGCCAGAAGAGGGCATTAGATCTGATGGGACTGGAGTTAACGGAAGATGAAAGCCTAACCGAACCTACAATCCAATGTTTCTACTTGCTATTACATGGAAATTAGTGTAAAAAGAAACACTGGTTCAATCTAGAATCAGTGGTACAAGCCTATAACCCCAGAGTTCCTTGAAAGACTAAGATAGCTGCTGGTCCAAGAGTTCAAGGCCAGTCTAGGCAACAAAGTGACACACAAGCTAAAGAAAACCAAGAATAAATGAAAATGATTCCATCAAGAGAAGAATGGATTCTTTTGAAAGACAAAGTAGGTTTTGTGCATTCATGTGTGCCCGTGCCTGTGTGTTGTGTGTGTGTATGTATATATGCATACATTCATGCATCATGGGCTGGAGAGGAACAGTTCCTGGCTGTCCCTTTACTGTTGCTAACACCGAGAGATTACAAAGGAGGCAGCAGCAGGAGTCCTCTCTGAAACATCCTAAGAAGACCTCCAGTAAACTGCTCTTTGTCGTGTAAAGCCAAGGGGCCAGGCAGTCTCAAAGGATGCCACCGACTGACCCTGACCCCGCCAGGACTCATGGAGCCTGAAGCATCTTTCTAGATGAGCCTCAAAATTAGGTCACTTGGCCAGGTGTGGTGGTGCACACCTTTGACCCCACACACTTGGGAGGTAGATGCAGGCAGATCTCTGTGTATTCTAGGCCAGCCAGGGCTACATAGTGAGACCCTGTCAAGAAAAAAGAAAGAGAAACAGATAAGCATGTCATTTATTCTGCTTTCTACTTCGGGACTAGTGATGTGGAAAAGGAGAAGGGGGGAGGGGAGAGAAAGATGGAAGGAGAAAAGACGACAAGGAGGAGGGTTAGGTATAAGGAGGAGGAGGAGGAGGAGGAGGAAGGAGTGGTAATGGTGGTAATGGCGGTAATGGCGGCAGGGTGGTGGGTGGCAGCTGTAGTTGTAATCCTGGTCTCACCACCCGTCATGTGACCCATGGACTTCTATTTCGCAGGAATACTCACAACTTTGTACACATGCCGGTCATGCTGCTGTGAAGCATGGGATTCAGCTAGCTTCCCGCTGTTCTTCCTAAAGACACCTATCTGGGTGCAATATCCGACATGCTCAGACCCAGCTGGGGGTGTCCCGACCCCAGTAAACTCCACACAATAATTGTAGCAGTTTGCCACCCGCGAAGCCCTGATATCAAACAACAAAGAGAAGTCACTTCTCTGTACATACAGTTCTGGTTAAACAACTTTGTAAACATTTTTTTTTTTTTTTTGGCTTTTCCAGACAGGGTTTCTCATGTAATAGCCCTGATTGTCCTAGAACTCGATTTGTAAACCAGGCTGGGCTCAAACTCAGAGATCTGCTTGCCTCTGCCTCCTGAGTGCTGGGATTAAAGGCGTGCGCCACCACTGCCTGGTATCAATAAACAATTCTTAAGTGACTTCTTGTCAGCAGTTTTAGGAAAAACAGAAAGTATATGAATCAAAGGACTTCTCAGCCAAGCAAGGAGGCGCATGCCTATCATGTTACTTGATAAGGCAGAAGGATAAGGCAATTAAAGCTAGCCTGAGCTATATAATGAGACATCATCACAAAAAAAAAATTCCAAAGTTAAGCATGGACACCCGACATCTGTAGAGAACAAAGTCAGTGATACGTCTTAGGTTTCCAAGTTACCTCAGGAAGAGGAAAGGGGGGGCTACGGGACAGGCAGCGTGCAGGTGTGGGTGAAGCCAAGAAGCCGCCCCACGCATGGGCGTGAGCGCCCCTCACACCCCACATCCTCCCCACTCTGGTTCTCAATCTATGCCAACACTACAGGTGCCTCCCAAAGAGCATCCACTAGGCACACGCTCTTTTCTCCTGCGGCCCAAACGGGCTGCTTTCCTTGTGATCCGGCTACATCATGAGCCACACATGGAGAGTTGCTGGAATAAACTAAAAGTTTGAATAAGACAGACATAGCGCAGCTTACTTCCTATAACAGGATTGCTGCCAAACAACAACAAACAAAAGAACCCTTCTGAGCTCACCAGGTCTGGAACTCCTTTCTGCTCCACTCGAATTTATGATCTGCATCCCTCAGGGACACTGTGGGAAACAGGGGGTTGAATTCAGCATTTGGTGTGGTGATGACAACCATGGATGGCGACAGGTATCCAAAGACCACTTCGGGAAATTTGGCCAGGTCATCTGAATTCAAATGCTCTATTCTAAAATGGTTGATAAGAAAGACAGAATTAATGCCCTTCACTGGGTGTATTCTCCTAATTGACTTGGCAAAAATAATTCCTACCTGGATGTTGATTTATCCCTTCTCTGATGATGCAGCAGCCCACAACCCATGATCAACTGTTCTCATGTTTGAATCCTTCCCACTCCCAGCTTTGCCCAGGGTGATCCATCAACTAAGATCCATCCTCCGGTGCCCTCTGTAGAACTCATGTCAACATTCCTTTTTAAAAAGTATCTGAACTTGTATATTCCTTGATTTAATTTCCCAAGAACACATCATTGCCTCTGTGATTTCTTTTCAAAAACGGCAGGACACTGCCAGACAGCTTGGCAATTATAAGCATTTGCTCCTCTCACAGGGGACCCAAGTGTGGTTTCCAGCACCCATGTCAGGTGACTCACAACCACCTGGAACTACAGCTCCAGGGGATCCAATACCCTCTGCTGGCCCCCAAGACACCTGGACTCACATGTGGATGTACGTGTGCAAGAATGAGGACCTAAGTTCAGATCCCCTGTACTCAGAAAATCTGGCATGGGAACATACATCTTTAACCCCCAATGCTGGGGAGGCAAAGATCAGAAAATCTTGGGCTTGTTGGCCAGCTAGTGTAGACAACCAGCAAGATCCAGGGTCAATGAGAGACCCATCTCAAAAACACAAGGTGGTCAGGAATGGTGGCACATGCCTTTCATTCCCAGCACTCAGGAGGCAAAGGCAGGCAGACCTCTGAGTTCAAGATCAACCTGGTCTACAAGAGCTAGTTCCAGGATGGCCAGAACTACACAGAAAAAGCCATATCTCAATAAATAAACAAATGAACGAATGAATGAACAAAGTACGAGAGAGTAACTGGGGAAGACACAGGAAATCAAGTGGTCTCCAGCTCCCAGGCATTTACGTTCTTGAGGACATACACCCACACACGTTCCCTGGGACAGCAGGTAGTTCAGAGCTGTAGCATCTGCTCAGCATGTATGAAGCACTTGATCAACACTCCATCCCGCCAAAATAAAAACATTCTCAAAATCTAACGCTGAAATGCTATGCTGAATCCAGATTAAGGGATGTTCTAGAAAGCAGAAAGACTGAGCAACCTGTTCCAGATGATTAATAGACACTCCAAGACATCACTACTAAAATCCCCAGGCTAGAGGTGGTGACACACATCTTTGATCCCAATACTCAGGCGGCAGAGGCAGAAGGAGCTCTGTGAGCTCCAGGACAGCCAGGGCTACAGAGAGAGATCCTGTCTCTATGTAGTACCAAAGTGTAAAATAAAAAATAAAACAATGCCACATTTTAAGTGATAATTAGACTTGAAAATAGCTATAAAAGCTATCACTAGAACAACTGAGTTGTTAAGTGTTGGATATGGACTATATAACATGATCATATACCATACACATCATTGTAAGCCTGGGTTTTGTTTTGTTTTTTTAGGTTTTTCGAGACAAAGTTTCTCTGTGTAGTTCTGGCTGTCCTGGAACTCACTCTGTAGACCAGGCTGGCCTAGAACTCACAGAGATCTGCCTGCCTCTGCCTCCTGAGTGCTGGTATTAAAGACATGAACGACACCTGGCCATTGGGAGATTTCTTAACACAACATACTATGGCTACATAAGAGGAAGCATGCCATCGTATTTTTTAATTTATTATTACTGTGTGTGTATGATGGGAGGACATGCATGTGCCATATGTGGAGACCAGAGTACAACACTGAAAACCAGTTCTCTCCTTCCACCTTTACATGGGTTCTGGAAACTGAACTCAGGTCTGTAGACTTACATCGCCAAGTGACTTTTCCTGCTGAACCATCCCGTTGACCCAAAGCATTTCTTCTTAGAAACGATATTTAAGGGCCTGCGATATGGCTAACAGGCTAAAGGTGCTTGCCTCCAAGCCTGACAACATGAGTTCAGGAACACACACACATACATACATACATACATACATACATACATACACACATACAATCTAATAAAAGTTTTAGGAAAATATCTTTAACATAGGGCTGGAGAGGTGGCTCAGTGGTTAAGAGCATTGCCTGCTATTCCAAAGGTCATGAGCTCAATTCCCGGCAACCACATGGTGGCTCACAACCATCTGTAATGAGATATGGTGCCCTCTTCTGGCCTGCAGGGATATATGCAGGCAGACCACTGTATACTTAATAAATAAATAAATCTTTTAAAAAAGTGAATTAAAATCTAAAAGCAAGATACATTATAAAAGAAGAAATACAAATGAATTTCTTTATTTTTATGCTTGTGAGTGTTCTGCTTGCAAACCATATGCCCTCAGAGGTCAAAAGAGGTAGCTGGTGCCCATGGAATGGAGCCATGGATGGATGATAGCTACCGTGTGGGTGCTAGGAACTGAACCCATATCCTATGCAAGAACAAGTGTTCTTAATCACTGAGACATCTCTCCAGACCCACAAATGAAATTTTTCAACAGGAGTAAAGGCCTATGTATATAATCTTTTAATTATCAGGGGGCAAAACAAAGCACCATGTGGAGGGAGAGGATGCATACGTATATGACAAGGACCAGAATAAAGCAGTCACAGGTGGCCGTATGGCGAGTATATGAATGTCTGTTTCTGGAATTATCTTCATTCTTGGAATTCCTAAGAAAAATACTAACAGCAAAAAGATACTCCCAGCTGATGAGTTGTGATCATTTTACAAATAATGACATTGATTACTGAGGCTAATTCCTTCACATTTTCCAAAGTGGAGAGCTGATGCAACTTCCAGACTTACAATTCAATGCATGTTATCAAATCGAATCCAAGCAGGCGAGAGTCTCTCTCCACAACAGAGCCATGATACAAGATGACAGTCAAATCTAGATCTCGGGGTTTTACAAACTCCCCCAGGTAGGGAGACAAGTAATGCCTGCAAGAGAACAATCATCAGTCAGCAGCATCAAGAAACAACCGACTTAGCAATCTGGGCTGGGGGTACGGCTCAGAGCAGAGCGTGCACCTAGCTGTATGAGGAGAGGCCCTGCGACTCAAGGTCCTGCTTTGGTGTGTGTGGACTTACAGCTGTGATTCCCAGCACCACAGAGGTAATAAGAGAAGGAGCTCTCAGAGCTGCAGAGCCCAGATCCCCTGATGTGAGTCCCACTCCGCCTGTTTTTCTCTGCTACTGAACACTAGGCCATGGGGCAGCTTCCTTCCATGGCGGGAAGTGAGGTTACTAAACATGACTTTAAATTTCCCACACTGTTCTCATTGCCACATTTTGCCTCTCTTTGGAACAAAGACATTTCAGCTCTTTAGAAGAGCAGGTTCAAAACAATCTAGAAATCTATGTATCAGAGAAGCAGAACGGTGAATGTGGTGTGGAGGGACCAAGTGTATGCTACAACCCTCCCTTGGAACTGTCGCGGCCATGAAACTCAACCCACCATTTAGGAGAAAGGCATTAAAGCCAGGCATGGTGGCACATGCGAATTTAAGCCAAGGGCACTTATGCTATATCATAATATCTTGTCTCAAAAAAAAGGAAGAGTCCATCTCTTAGGTGAGAGCCCCCATGACCTAAGACTATACCCCACCTGGCGACAGTTCTACTACCACCCTGGGGACAAGCTTCCAACACAAGCACCTTTGGGAGATGAAACACATCCAAACCATAGCACTAGAAGTATTACCCATTTGAATGTAATTTTTCTTCATTGATATCTACCCCAACAAGCAGCTGAATGCATGGATAGATTTTTAGCAGCTTTAGGAGCTTGGTATCACCACATCCCAGGTCTGCAACCTATAGATGAGACACAGCATCATTTGCACAACATTCATAGCCAGAAAAGTAGGAGCTCTTAAAACTAGAGGATGCCCGGGAAAACGGTTCAGGTTAGTGAGTGCAAGAATAAGGACCAGAGTTCAGACCCCCGACACCCATATAAAGTCAGATGTGGGAGAATGTGTCTATAACCCTATTTATAGCCTAGCCAAATCTGAGAGATCTGGGTTCTGTGAAAAACCTATCTCAAAAAACCACAAGGTAGGGAGTGACAGAGAAGACACCCATGTTGGCCTTTTTGGGCCTCCACCCACATACATGTGTGCATGTGCTCATGCACGCACCTCAGTGGGAGATTGTGAATCAGTAAGGAAAACATAAAGTTATTTTATGGAAGGATCTTTGGAGGTAGGATTGTATACACAAAAACCAAATTAAAGCCGGGTGGTGGTGGCGCACGCCTTTAATCCCAGCACTTGGGAGGCAGAGGCAGGCGGATCTCTGTGAGTTCGAGACCAGCCTGGTCTACA